>NW_008751893.1:247483-255297 GCF_000715545.1 Opisthorchis viverrini | reverse complement strand
AGTGAAAAGCTGATAAGCACTGTGCTTCTTGGCATAGATTGGCTCGAATTACAGGATGAAATCAGCACCATAAATAATTCTGTATGGTTCAGTCGACGCAAAATCCCATTGGCACCCTTTCAACTTATTGCTGATAACTCACGTCCTCCACCAACCTGCCTACCAAATTTTCAACGTGTTAAAGAAAAAAGCGTTTCCAGTACCGAGGCCGGAAACTTGCGGGTTTTTTGTAACCATTTGGGACACATTTAATGTGGCAGTACATGTTCAAAGTCAAGCACGTTCAACGACTTCAGAAACCCGGTAAACAGCTTTGTTCGGTGCACTGAACACTTTGGTGCTGGTGATCTCCAAAGGTAGAATGTAGAACAGCGTTGTTTGGAGTCATTTTTTCCACAGTTTAAGTGGTGTTTTGATCCGCCTCTTATATGTCGTTTATGACACTGGACACAGTTTGATTTTTGTGGTTTAGTATTCAACTATTCAGAGTTGGTGGCTGTAAAACACGTGTCACTTCAGAACCATATCTCACGATATTCCCCTCCAGTTAAAGTGTCTTTTTAGTACCAGATTGACGTTGCGTAGGCCGGAAGGAAAGCTAACACGCAGAATATTGATGACCTTCTCATCAGTACGCAGAAACGTGGAGGACGTGAACTGTTGATTTACCAGAATTCGGAGCACAACAGAAGGTCTATTTCCAAATATATTAGGGCCGGAAAACCACTTACATAAGGCAAGGGATTATCCCTGTAGTATCTTGGTGATCACGCAACAGCCATTTTTTAGGACGCTGGGGAACTCAGTTCCATCAAAAAGAAATTCCTAATGAAAACGGTCCCTGTAATATGTGAGTGACATCCTTCATGACAATCCTCATAAAATACATAGTGAACAATATTTACATCTCAAATAGAGTGGGTTTATTCGATATTAAGTTTGCCCATACCTTAAATCACACCTTTCAAATGTGGAAGCATAAATGTTGAACAACTGCAGAGCAAGACGAAAAGGCGCTACCAGGGCGTATGAAGTGACATGATATAGTGATATAACTTAACAAGGTTATTCCGGCTGCTTGCTGATTGAAGGATGAGTCGGTAGCAACCTACAAACAAAGGTGTTTTCCATTTGGTGACCAAAGTTCACAGGTTTTGTTGCTCGGATTGGGTGTATACGTGAACCTAAGTGAACATCATTCTCTTACTTGGGAAATCATATTTGGCTTACATATTCCTAAACATGTATGACAACCTGGCCGAGTGAATTACCTGAATATCTTTGTCAGATAAGCGGTCTTTCAGTACAGTTCTCACGCATGCTTTGAAAGCGGGTTTTCAGGTACCTGATCAGTAACCGACCCCATGGTGCGATGAATGCCACTAAAAGGCATTGATTCTCTTGTTCTGTCTGAAACACGTGTGTTCATGTGAGGTTATTCAACTGTTGTAGACATACGTGATTCACCTGTCTATCTGGCATTGTGCTTCAGCGTTCCATTCAAAAAGTCACTACCTTTGAATATACTGTGTATGGACAAAGCCATGCTCAACAGATCATTCGTTTGAGAAATGTCAAACGAAGGGATCGTCTTAACAATCAGCTGAACCGATGTTTAAGCTCGTGCCGTGATTTCCGTAATGGCAACACGCCATGTGAGCTTGTGGTGCTTGTATAGACCTGATATTCCGTTCAATTTTAGGTTGGTTATTTATTCGTTCCGAATGTACAACTTATGCGGATAAGTTTATTTTTGAACCAACATACTACATTCCCAGTCATATAGTTGAGCAACTGACAACAACTGGAACAGTTTTGTGAACCGGCTAATTTAATATCTGTTCAGTTGAAGGAATGTACAGGTAATAAGGCAGCCACTGTATTTCTAGCCTAAAGTATGATATAAAGCCGCACACGTTTTCCGCTTTCAATGCAACTGTTCATTCCGGTAGCTCATGAGTTGAAAGCCTTAATGAACAGGCCACATTGTTCGCTTCTCTTCCTGTGTAAAAGCTGACCGAAATGGAACTGCTTCGGAACATTTACCGACTGGAGCCTACTTTGGCCTAGTCGTCGATTCGCTTAAACACCGAACTGACGACAAGTAGTCCTAACTGAAACTTTTGGACGAAATCGCTGAATGAATCTGTTTTCTCTACTTATTCCCTTTTTGGATGAATGCGTAAATTCTCGTCCGTATTTCTACGCAGCTGATATTACCTTAAGAGCTAACATAGTGAATGAGACTTAACCACTTTGAGGAATTATAAAAGTTTTTTTTCTTTTTGACTTGTTCGGTGAGAAACTTGGCGCTAAATAAGGCCAGTGGTGTTAGTCTTTCTTAAACCATCTAATGGTTTGACTGCAATTAGGTCGGAAAGTTAGGTGAATCTTCCCCTTCATCGGTATCAGACTTTTTCAATAAACTATTCGTGGGAACCTTGCCAAAGCCTTTGACGGGCAGTTTTCAGAGGTCATTTGCATGACCGTATGTGAAAATACGAACTTATGCGGATTATGAGCGCAAATAAATAACGCTTATGCCGACATTCCACCGGATTTTAAAATCCTGTTAAAACCTTCATCCCCATATCAATCCTGTTTTCCTAAACCAGTCAAATTTCTAGCAACAACGTTAAACTCATCAAAAATTGATGATGACAAGCGAATTTTCTCACTATTTCAACACTATACAGCATCATTCAGTGAATGTTTGGAGATCCTGCCTTCAATGAAAATTATTCAACTACTTACTTAAGTACGTTGAAGGACGTACTAAACTAGTAAATGTGCTCGTTTCCCCTCATCGTGATCAAAAAGTTCACTTGCTACTGGACGTATAATTGGTAGTACTTAACGATGACCATGAAAAATACATATGGGGCTCACGGTTTTATTCCAAGCGTAAAATGATTCCGATAAAACCATTTATATCTCTCCCAATTGGGCACATTCATTTTGCAAAGTTATGCATATCTGTGCGTAGGATTACAAGTTAATTTCCCACGGACACATTAATACGACTTTTTTCTCAAGTATTCATGTTATCTGCGCGTGTAGTTTTACCAGACAATGACTGCGCGCGTTTGTGAATTGATGTGCGTAAGACAGATTTGCTGTAGGGTCCTGTTTCACGACCAGTTCCTGAAAGCTATTTAGCATTTCTATCTAGAGACTGTATTTTCACGTATGCTTCACAACCTTCAGTGAGGATTTTGTCCTGTCAGCGAGACCAGTCTTTGATGAAGAGCCCAGAAGCACTGTACAGCCTTCTCGTCCTTCTCGTGATGTGCATCTCACAAATCAAAGTTTCGAAGCCTCAACTATCGCGACAGTGTCTGAACAATTAACTTTTGACCATAGGTGTCTGGTTAGCAGTGTTATTAGGCCTATTCTGGACAGAGCACAGCGCTTATCCGACCACGGAAAACACATCACGTTCACATAACTTTACTATGGACCCACACAATCGGCCAGTCTGCCTTGAAGCGTCTGTTGTTGTTCATGATGTCTTTATTTGTAAAATTGCCCATCAATTGGTTGGCATCCAGTAATTTAAGTGGCATGTTCGTCTTCTGTCAATCGCATTGCGCTTAGAACGTAATTTCTAGGCAGGAAACAGACGGGTCAGTCCGTTGTTTTAACTGCGTTCAGGATTGCAGCGAATTGCAATTTACAAAAAGAACGAAGATTCACTACAGTCAAGACAAATTATCTTTGTAAATAACCGGGTTAATTTTTATTTCAAAGCAAATATTTATGGGGATTTCCATTAGGGAAGGTTGATTTTCTTACTGCGAGACACTGCGGTGCTGAGAAACTTAGGTTCCTATTATGTGTGCAGTATTTAATTTCATATAATTTTTTTCCAAAATTCCGTTATCACTAATTTTACAAGCACCCGAATAACCAGGTCAAAATGGCAAACTTTTACACTGTGACTTCTCAGCAAACGATGCAGTTTTCTTGGGGAATTTTGATAGTGCTTCGTGCTCATGACATTTCACGTGTGTCAAACAAAAGTTCAAATATTCAGGCAACCATTTGATTCTTGTGGAGCTGACTTTTTCTGTAGACGTGTCACAAAACACTGTAGAAAAATTATGATCATTGTTTTTAAGAAAAGTGATCTGTTCTGCCTTCCACAGAGACCAGCGTCTGTCCAGCAATAAAACTACTCTAAAAAACCCAGTTTCAGGAGCTGCATGATAGCTGCATGACAAGTAAGTATGCTACACAAACCTGCTTGTGCGTATGTTCGAAATTTTCAAAGGTGCATTAAGCCTAAGCGGTTTATAGTAACCATGGTCTCAAATCACAACCAGGATGGGTATATTGGTTTGCAATTCATATTTAACTGCCTACAATCCGACTTTATTCACGAATTCTCAAAAGCACTAATTTGGTGTACGTGTGATCACTGCGCTACGGGGAATGAATGAACACATGATTTGGGGACCACTATGTTTACTTCTGGTTAATTCTGCTACGGATATATAGAGATTACATCCATTCTGCACCCAAAATGGACATAAGACTTTCCTCGGGAAGTTACTTCAAGCTTTTGTTGCAAACAACACCAAAGGATTTGTGAGATGGTAAAATGTGGAACCATGACAGTAGCACATTTCAAGGTTGTTGTTAAATTGAACCATTTCGGTAATTATGAGACATTTGGTTTACCTCCCTCAGTATACATCCATTGTAAATGACACCGGAATTAGTCAAGTAGTTATACCAGTAGGTGCATACCACAATGGGTTTTCTTCGGGATCCGCAGAAAGTGCAAACGTATTTAGAAGAAACTCGATTAAACGTTGTCCCGCTTAACAACACAGAAATAAATTCAAAACAATAGCAATCAAAAATCAAAAGGAAGGCTGGCGTTGTTGGTGAAAAATACATGTCAAACATAGTCGTTATAATTTAACTATTTCAAGCAACTCCAAGCAGACTAGAAACGTGCTATTCACTCAAATAATAATGAAACCACCGGATGGAGAAACGACGCATCTATTTTGCTGGACTACCTTCGGGAGGACAGTATATCAACCAGAAAAGTGTGCAAAAGAAGGAATCTTGCACGATGTTTGCTGAGATGATTCCAGGTTACTCTTGAGCCGTCTTATTTTCAAGCCAGCTATACTGCAACGTAAATTTTTCGGGTTCTACTTCGTTTCACCATAACCACGCAATGTGCGTTGTGAGATGCAAAATGTCATCAACCAGTGCAGCTTCTAGAGCTGAATATCGTTCTTTGTTATTACAATCCTTGCCGGATTGCTGGACGCTGCTGAAATTTCAACGCCAATGTGGTTTTTGTAAACTAAGTCATAGGCTGACACAAAAGCTTTGACCACAAATTATTTAATGTTACTCGCGTTGCTAATGCGTTAATTCAGAATTGTTTGAGGGGGTAGTTAGTTTGAGCGACAATTTAGGTCATATTTGGGCTGCTGGAACGAACTCGGGTTTTACTCTGTGATATATGAGATCAGAGTGAAAGTTATTTCTATCAGCCAAAATCACAGAATAGTTGTTTCACTGGGAATAAGCAAATTTAAACAAAACTGACACTTTTTATTAGACTTTTATTTCTCAGCTCAAGAATTGCACGGCAGAATGAACTTGGATCGATCAGACTAGAAATTAGTAGCAGAGATTCAGACATTCGAATCTTAAATTGACGTGACTCTTGAACAGCGTGTCATTTTTGTCCAACACTTCGGCCGTTTACGATCGATTTTCAGCTTGATTGTCCCATGTTCATTTTGCTTATTAATTGTGTCCGTCTTACATATACGCGTGAGACAGAAGAACAGGCTATCCTTGCTCACACTCTGTTGTCAATAATGCGAAAACGGCAATTTTCCAGAAACGTTTTTTCGTTCACTTCAGGTTGGACATGATATAGACTATTGTACAAAGTACTCAGTTCCCCTAGCTAAAAATAGGCAGCCACATAATACCTTGTTCATAAACCTCTTAATCGCTGAGCATCATTATCGGAACGCCGTCAGCTCACAGTGAAGTAATTATTATGAACATACGTCTGACCAAAAAATTAGATGAATCCTGGAGGCAACATTCACAAGCAAAGCCTGAGAGACGAAAACTTCATTAATACGACATAGATGCTAACCGTTTGAGCATCTCTTCCATCCTGTGTCCAGAACGCGAAATCAAATCCACAGATAGAAGCGTTCGTCTTGAAGTTGTATTGCTACCTTCGACCTCTGGATTCCCGAACTGTGACTGCCTACGTCGCAGTAGTAAGTCATAGATTGAGGGACCATTTTGGAATGCAAAAAGTGCTGTCCCCCTGAAAAAAAGAAATAATGTGGCGAATCAAACTCGTTGGATTGAATGGCACAGCATGCGATAACTCCATAGGTAATTTTTCAGTGTGTGGCATAATTTCCCGCATTATATTAAACCAAACTCTTACAAAAATGGCGTGTCTTGGTCTTTATGGAGGCACAACTTAGGCTATGTGATAATTCAGATAAGAATTGGTAGATTTATGGCCGGATTAAACTTGATGCTGGGGGAAATTTCTAGAGCCCACGGGGGAACCCTGTCTTATCAGTCCTATACAAGTCTAGGTTTTTCGATGAAAATGTTATATTTTCTGTATTACCAGAAATACAATTTAGGTCACTGGGAAGCACAGCACAATCCTAGCTGTTTTAACGTCTGGTGATTTATACGTGGGCTTCTTCTCTCTTGGTTTCTCGCACTTGTTTTTCTTTGAAATGATGTTTCTTACATCAATTATTTTTTCCTTCAAGCGGAGCCCACAATAGTTTAGGAGGAAAAAGACTAGAAAGAATAATGTGCGGGAAACTGGGCTGTAATGTTCCTGTGACTATCGTTTCAAAATTATCCTTATTTGAATGCCACAGGATCCCAGAGCACAACGGACTCGCGAAATTACTACCACCAAATGTCGATGGACAGCAGACACAGGGTCTCCATGCAGCGTACTGGGTAATCCGAGCAGTTTCTGACTCGAAGATTCGTTGTTCAAACTCAACAGGAGCACCTTGGTGGCTACTGAATAGGCTTGGCAGGCATACAAGTATCCAGAAGCTTCCTTTGGGGCGCATTGAGGCCAAATATCGAGAAGATGGTGAAGCTCAATGACCTATTTAATATTATTATGATTATTGTTATTATTATTATTATTCGGTGGAGAACCCGCAAACAGGGTAGCCCATGCAGGGAAAGTCAGCATTACTTGTGGTTCAACCTCTTTGGTTCCATGCGAAAGAACGACCTTCCTTGTTGGGATAACGCAGAAGCCAAACCAATAGGGGAGAATCAAGTGGGACAGCTAACTCAGAACTTCCACACCTATGCTCACCTGGTCCCAACCGTTTACGCCGCAAAGTTTAGGTGACCATAAAAGGTAATCTATTCATGATTGCTTAGGCTTGTCGAACGACTGCTTAATTGGCCAGATTCGTGACAGCGAATGGCGAAGGATTTTCGTAACCTCAAATCCGAGCGCCGCAGTCCAGATACCGCAAACATTTGATCACTATCTGTGTGGGACTGTGACTTGTTTATTGGCCAATCACTCATTATTTCGGACCGCTTACTACATTATGTTTTCTATCTGACACCAAACATGGAACGTGGAACACGTGCGCGTAATAAAAGAGACCAAACGCCTGTGTTGATGTTGGAAGTTCGCAAGAATTACTCACCTCGGAGAGCTACAGCCAATGGTTTCTGTCCGCGTAACCTGCGAGGCCTTCTGTCCTTAGCGGTGATATTCCCCCCCCCGCGCATAGGAAAAATATCGAAAA
>NW_008751893.1:218506-247353 GCF_000715545.1 Opisthorchis viverrini | reverse complement strand
TTCCCCCCCCCCCCGAGGAAAAATGTTGATAACAGAAATAGGCAACGCCGGGCGTAATTACGACCTCTTTACCTTTTTAAGTTATGAGACGTATTGTTAACCGGAACGTACTTCACGAAACATTTGCTGCGCTCGCCACAGTCGATACTACAACAGATCCAGTAAACTTCCCCAATCACTAACTCATGCACAACGTACACTGCCCCCGAGTGCTACGACTTCTCCCATTTTAACACGGCACGAACACGCTGACAAATTCATCCTTAAAGTTAGGAGCGTACGATTTCATTTTCCGACTACCGTACTTGAATATTTCTATCCGAAGTTATCTGAAGTTGTGCACTTTCCCATGTCTTGATAGTTCTTCTTCTTACAGTGGATTGCTGAAAAAGGATATATATTTCGCCTTTTTAGCTTGTGGTGTCGTTCCCTTTAGTCTCTTACTAAATGGGATACTAAAGATCGCCTCTAGAAAACCTTATTGCACTGTGCCAGCCTGAAGCGATAACCAAGAATATCAGTACATAAAAGCTATGTGAGTCCGCATTGCATCTACTGATCATTCTAGAACCATCCTTCAAACCGGAAATATCGGAACTAATCTCAATGGTTTTCCTTCGTCGTAAATTGGGTCCGGCCGGCTCAGACACTTCTGCTTCTCTTCTAGGTAACCGATTGTTTATGTAGTTTTTACATCCACATTATCTATGTACACATACATTCTCTGTCTTCGGTAAAACGGTTGCGTTGAAGTTTACCATTATTGACGAATAAGCAGTATTCTTCTCCTGCGTCAAACCTTACTATCTGGGAGGACTTGATAGCACCTCCATGCCAATACTCACTAAGTCCAAGTTAGATTCAGTTTGAGGACGTCTGGCAACAGTAATGTTTTGTAATCCCCGTCCCAAAATGGTGCAGGTCACTGCTTCCTTGTGAGCAGGACCAGAATTTCAATGCTGTTGAGACTTATGACCCTCTATCGGTCACTGGTTCAAATGTTTTGACCAAAGGACTGCCCATTACTTCGCAGCGTCCCGTTCACCTTCCTGTACTTAGTAGGTAATTTACGAAACTAGAGTTTTCGAAGAATGCAATCAGTACCCCTTGGTAGGCGAATTTTGTTGATTTTTTGGCACATTCTTTTCACAATCTCTTTGCGTACTTACTGACCGGATCTGGACCGACGGGCTTTCTGCTTTCTGCGCAATAGACATTGCTTCATTTTTCGTCAGTTACCAACCTGTTTTTTTATGTCAAATTCAAGACAATTTCATGGGCAGAATCTACCATGACAAACTTAATAAATCATGACATTCGACATTTTGTCTCCCTCCCATTTTTAAGTTTACCAGTCTTTTTTGTTGCGGGTCATTTTGCATGTGATTGCGCTTTTTGAAAGTAAACTATGCTGCATACGACAGCAGCAAGAACAGCAATAACCCACTTGTCAAGCTGCTATAGGACATAACCCATAGTTTTTAGCCATACATAGTGTAGACATTGTCTGTCCTTGAAACGTTGCCCGAACTCAGACGAAAAACCAAATTCTAAAAAATACATGCAGCATTGCTTTGATGTTTCGCATCCTTAGAACCATGGGCGGATGATAATGGATGATATCTGTAAGTCAACAACTTTGGTAGATGTTTTTAAGTACATGGAAAAGCTGGGTTTACTTATGCGTCTCCTATCGCTTAGCTGACCTTCCTATGCACTTCCCATGGCTGTCATATAGGGACCATTATGTGCATAAAACGTCTACTCACTGAAGGTCTAAACTGCTCTAACATACCAATTTAAATCAGGGCCGCGATACTATCGATGGCTGGATTTTGTAAATACATATCTAACCAAATTTTCCCAGACTGCCCAACAACTGGTCATTGCCGTAAAAGCTAAGCCTGTTTGTATTCAAACAAATGTGGGCGAAACTGTCTACACAACTTTTGAGTAGTGCAGCGAGCAGCCAAGCGTGAGGATAACGCATACCACGAAAACAAAGGAGCCTATTGCTCAAGAGTTACGACAATGTTCGGTTTGTACGGTGTTGTCAAACGAAGAATGCTTTCGTTATTTCACCTCCTGCCATTTGATTCTTTGGCAAAACTTCAGTGACGTTTTTTGTTCTTTCAGCCGGTGAGCTTCTAATCCATGCATCTGTTTGAGAGCCCTGGAGAATTTTCTCCGGAATAACTATTGGATGGTCGTCCACTGAACGGACCGGTTTGTGAGAGTTACTACCTATGTAAGGGTTGAGAGTTCCCGCAGAGAAGAAACCCTGGTCCTACAGAACATGGCTTGGCTTGGGCAGCCCACGATGGGTTTCGCCCTTCTTAAAGTTCAACAGTGGGGCTATATCTCCAAAAATCCGACAAATGGTGTGCAACCGCGCGTATATCACCATTAGTTTGTGGTATTAATGTGACATTCTCATAATGTCATCTTGTTATAAGGTGGTACGTTAAATGTATTGTAGAGGGTTCAAATGACAGATTTGTTGTTCATTAAAACAACAGTTTCTATCCTACCATCCGTGTCTGTTTAAAATTCACTAAAGTTTCCTAGTGCAACTTAACCAACAACCATGCTTATTCAGCTCGGGTTTGATACTTTTCTGTGTCAGGTAGGTGGGTTATCTACCAGAAACGCAAGGGAATCGTGTACGATGGTCCCTACCTCAGCCTCCAACAGTCCGTCTGCAGATTGTGGGCTCAAGCTTTTACCTGCCTGTGGGGTGTTGCTAGCATGAAGAGTGTTGTGGCACTAGTGCTTACGAGATTTCTGCCGTAACCGAATTGCTTACCTCAATGGATTCACGTTGCAAATGGTTACAACCAATCCAGCAGTCCGACGATGCGTTGCAGTTGGTCCCTGTTTTCGCTCAACCATCTCAGAAATGTAGGGCAACATAGCGGACAAATTGGTATTGAGAGGCACATTTGGTAGATCCTCACGATCCGCGTTGACCATTTGGTTGGTGTATACAAAATAATGCTTCATTGCTTCGTATTGATGATACCACTGAATGATTCGGTAGGTAAGGACAAGTAGCACAACCAGGCAAGCAAAGAACATTGCAAGCCTACAAAGGAAGTGGGAAAAAGACATGTGGTAAGACTAAGTCTAAGTCTAAAGGTGAAAAACGTAAGCAAAAACCTTCTTCAAATACTAAATTTTGTACTTCGCATATTCGATTTCGCTCGCACGAGGGTTGGGAGACAGCTGGAAAAATGGTCGAGTTGGAAACCCAAGTTCTCATCTGGTGTTCCCAAGACCACATCATTTGTACGCACATGTTGTCGTTCGAGACACCGTTGACATACTTCTGATGGGTATGGTCAGTGTATTTTACATGAAACTGTTCTGTTCACTACTGAGATTCTATCCGCATAAAACAATGCTCTTTCGAAAGTTGCTGTTGAACACGATTCAATATATGGTTTTTTACTATCAGATCACATGTATTTATCGACTGCTGTCGAATTATGTACACAACGATATGGAAACAAATTTGGCAAAATCCGAAAGCACGAATTCACCACTGACCATGAACTGATGCACCTTGTTTGGAAGTTAACTTTCGAAAAACGGAGAGAATACAACGGGTGTAAGTTTGTGATGATTGTCCATTATTGATAACTCCGGCATGGATCTCTTCGTTGCCAGCCCCATCATTGTTGAGTTTCCTTTCTGGACACTTTTGATCATCTTTAGTTCATCTACCAGTCTTTTGCCACATAATTCGTTGTCATGAGGGGCCAGTTGTTTACCGGTTTATGACTGTCACTATTCCCTGGATTATTGACTTGACAACTGTTAGCTTATATGGTAAATCCGTTATCATCTTTCGGAAACTACTGAACTACTCTGTTATTCAGTGAGAGTTCAGCGGACATGGACAGGTGAGAAGCACAAATGGACACAGTTACTTGCTTGCAATTCAATGTAGAATGATAATAATAAATTCTTAATGGATCTCTTTATCCTTTTGGATTAGTAGCATCAACATCACCAGCATCGGAAACACAACACTTATTATCGTCACAGTCACCACCGGTACATCAGTCACCACACAAATAGACAAAATAACGCCAACAAAATATCTAACCGACATAAGAGTGGTGGATGATTATTCTGTGAATAGTACAAAAGCAATGTAGCGAAGGAAAACATCCATACGGTCAACAACGTGGCCTACACACCTTAAAACATCGTCGGTATGGGCACATTCAAGCGCCATAGTGAAACCAAATTTCTTTACGAAGTTTTTGACGAAGAAAATGATGTCCTCAGTAACGGACGGTGTTTGGGCATGGGAGCACATATCCGCAAACACCTTAAACTAACGAAATTTATTCGCTGCTACAGTGAATCTGTTTTGCCCAAATTACTGCGTTATATGCACGTGTTAGTGCATATGTTTTACCGAGGACGTAATACTGGGCATCCAAATACCAGGGTTAGTGGGCATACGAACAACTAAGCAGCCCAGCCAAGCTACCTAAATTACGCCACACAACTTTCTGCTAGAAGTCACTCTCAGTTCCGCGTGTAATAACTGTACCGCATTCCTTTGAAGATAATGCCAGTGGTTAATCCATGATGGTCTCATGCGTTTTCGAAATCTTCCTCCATAAATATGGAAAATTTGCTTTTTACAGCATAACTGAGTTCCCAGGAGTTGCTCAGGCATCGCAAATATAGTCGGAGCTGAAACACTGATCTCAGTGCCTCTCTAATCTGACACGTAATGCTTTTGTACGTTAAGAAGACGGTTGCTGGATGTTTGAGGAATATAACAAAATAATCCGATTTCCAAGGCTCCATATCTTTTAGTATTTGTTAGGGTGACCGTTGTAATTCTAGAATAAACATTTGCGACAGCACCGTCTTCATTTTGAACTAGTAGGACCTAATATATATTTGAATGGAAAAAATCCTTGCGAATAGGAAGATCCGCACATGTGATTCTATTCTGAAATTTAGAGATATAGAGACACATAATACTGCAGAGGCAGTAGAAGTTTCCATCTTTCGAAAATGTGACCAGAAAGTTGCCATAAGAAGCTTTTATTAATAAGATAGTGTACGATTTGTGGGATTATTGGTGAACAACATATGAGACGAGGCCACCTAAGTCATCTCCTACAGGGAACTACACATGGAGCGTTTGTTTAAATTATGGGCCCTATATGGCAACTGAAACATTTTCCGTAGAGTTTCCTCTCATATGATAAGAGACATGCACCACTGACTCACACAGAAAAAAAGACCGATTTCCCATGAAAAGTTTATGACGCCCAACAGAAAATACTTCCTTCCTAAATTCCTAATTATTACCTGATTCGTTTAATATTTTAGAGGGGTGACACAAACACTAGCGTTATTTACACTGTTTGCCTTTAGTGTAATCTGGACAGCTCATTTTGATAACTGGTAAGTCAAATTAAGAATCTCATGACCTGGGAGCAATTCACCTGTGAGGGGTGAAATCGAAACGTCCCATCTCATATAACCCAGAGCCAAGTGCATTGCTTACATTTTGGTAGCGAACCCCAGAGTAGACAATCTTGTGAGGTTCATTTGATATTGAAAGGACCCTTCCGAAAATGCACCCTGTTGTATCGTGATAAAAAATTATGATACATACAAGTTAGTAAGGAAATCATCATCATCGAGAATAATTGTATTTTTAATGATACGTTCAGCCCGTGGTGTGAAATCCTGAATTGCTATCTGTTACTTGCCATTAACCGGAGTGGTCTTGTGCACAAGCATGCCCATTACTACATCGGAGTATTTTGGACATCAAACCAGACATTCCACAAAAGTTGGCCGCTGGGTACACCCAGAAACGGACATGAGAACATGAGTTGTAAATCAACGTGCCAAAATGACATATCCAACAAGTTATACAGACACAAATAATTTATTCGTCTTTAGGGAGATATATACGTTAACCGAAACACTCAATTTATCCACCTTTATGGCTGCAGAGAAAAACTTCCTTTTTAACAGAGCATTTTGGACAAAATAATACAGTCGTATATCAACCACAGGTGAGTTTGATCGTCAAGATAAAAGCACGCTTTATATCTCAAAAATACAGACCTGAGTTCTACAGTAAAATTTTGCTAGGAGGCTCAAGATTGAGGAAGAATTTAATTGGACAACAACGCAACGATTTTCTCGGTACGAGGGGTAATTGTGATCTGATGCAAGTTCACAAAACACAAGAAGCCCTCATGTTTGTCCATTTACCAATGCAATTAAAACCGTTTATTGCAGTTTGCTGCAAACTCTCTCGGTCGGCGGAATAAGCAGTAGAGCAGACGTTTCTCTCTTTTCTCCCATATTCTCTTGTTACCCTTTCACATTTATCCCCTTTGCATTCACTTTTTATGCTTGTGACCATGCTCTTCAAAAATAAATAATAACAGTAATAGTAGTATATTGTTTCGTGCGTTTGAGGTGGGCTTGATGTAGTCTTCCCAAAGATGCAGATACCCTCATTACGCTGCACATTAAAAGGAACTGAGGTGGAATGCTCTTGGTTAACAAGTGACTTCTGGTGTTTTCACACTGTTCAGAATAGATTGGTCACCTTGGGTGGAGGGTGTTATTTTACGGAAAGTCGAATAAAAATGGGTGAAAAAGAGTGCAAGACGCATAGAGACATTCGCGTACTTGGCTTGGTTGCTCCCATTCATTAAGTGATGGTCTTGGTACAAGTTCTTCCAGAGATGGTCTCTACTTAGAGCGCCTGAAATGAAAAAAATTTTCCTGCTCTTGCAGCGACTTTTTGTTGGAAAGGTTCTTCTCACAACTTGTAATGTCAGTAAAGAAGAACATGTGTCATTTCCGTGCAAATCTGCCACGCAAAAGATCTGGGTACTACCAGGTGCCCTAACCTATGCGGGCAGTCCAGATGCCGCAGTTAAACTTGAGCCGCCGATTTTCAACTCGGCAAGATTGCACCATAACAACCGAGCGTTCTAGAACTCTGTGAGAATTGACATTCTAATTTGAGACACCAACGTTGACTTTCGATTTGCAGTACTAACAAAAAGCTGTTTTAAAATTTGAATATCCAGTCTTGCCTTGTCGTGATCTGCGACGCGACCCTTTATCTATAAAGACAGATACTTATCCATCTCACGTGTCCAGTAACTAAACACTGACTAATTAAACTGCTTTATACAATACTTTGTACTTCACTGCATAGGAACAGCGATTAGCAATTTTATACACAAAATGAGATTTTCAGAACCAAATCATATATTATCCTGATGTATTTATTCTATTCATTCGCGCTATATACCCTTAAACTGATGTCACGTACACATTTACTGCTCCACTGCGCGCAATTTTTCTAGCTAGTCCTGCACGTTACACAAGTAATCAAGATTCACCGTTGTTTTCAGTGCTAATTTGTCAAATGATTCATCTGGTGGGTGTAAGGAAAATACCCAGATGATAAGAAGCAACTGGGTTCATATCGTTCGGAAGGTAAACAAATGTTTAAGTACATAAACACAAATATGCTAAGGGTGGTTCTGCATGGATGGCATTGAAGATCGACTGAAATATAAATACGTATATGGTCACGTAAATAATGCCTCCTGTTCATCGTGTCTGTCAACAATTCATTGATTGTTGGCAACATACTGAGCAAGTACACAAAAATCAAACATCCCACACAGAACTCGTACTCACAAGTATGCTGTACTCGATGAAGAAAACAAGCAGCGTTATATATCCTCCACAGGTTTTTTCATGTTATGTGGAGCTTCAAGAAATACGTGCGCAAATGTGGATCACAATGACCCATTTTAAGCCAACATACAAAGTACCATAGACAAATGAGAATGGTGCACGCGTGACACTTTAATTTTTTTTTCCTCAGAGGATCCAGAACACTGTTACTTTACGACGTTTTAAACGGTACTCATCTTCGATCCAAGTAGTACAATGATGTCAGACACGTCCTTATTATGTTTCGGTAGGGGAATGACTGATGACAAGATCTATCTACAAAAGAATGGCCGCATTTTCTTGACTCCAAAATGGGCTTTGAGGAAGAGCCCAGCAAAATCACTCAAATAAAAAATACATTTCTTGCCCATACCATCTTCTGACGTTACGATTTTGACCGGTAATCTTGAAAAATAAGAAGACGACTTGGATACGAGTAGTGTGATCATTACTACTGAATCCAGGCACCGGTCACCAAATGTCGGTGACAGCATTTGACTGCTCCGTAGAACGGTCATTGAAAGATCTTAACCTATTGACACAATCATTCCATATCATACCTCAATTTATTTGCTGGAAAACAGTCTTCCATGAAACAAACGCCTAAACGGGAACGCTGCGCGTAGTTTTGTTCGTCTTGTTTAACCGGAGGTTCTATGAAAATGTGGCATTCTTCCAGATTCCCGAAAGTAGTAAGTGCACCCATAGTGAAAGTGGTTATAAGCTAAATGAGTGGGAATAACCCTTGGGCCAAAATGCTATATGGTCAAGTACCGATCTCTCTGTATGACCCGGGTCGTACACAAGGGAGCACAATGTTTTGTGGTGGACACTAGAGCACTGTACATGTACTTTTAAAAAAATTGGGATGGTTTTACACATTTCATTATTCAATATATTTCGAGTACTCCAACGGAATTTTGATGGTTTTGATAGCCTAAACACTGTTTCAATTCTTAATATTTCTGAACCGAAGCGCCATAAAAACTCTCCCCCATAACTTTCGACTGGTAGTTGTCCACGAACCACCTCGAAACCTAATGCCTCTACAGAAATCTCTCCATTTGGAAAGTAGGATCCACACATTTATAAAATAATATTTTATAAAGAACGATTTTAGTAAAATCACGTTTCAAAAAAGATTACACCCCCTGTGGAATAAACTCTTTTTTATGTCTAGCCAGCGGCGTCTTTGTTTTTTTCGTCCTAAATATCTTCATCGATCCAATCGAGATCGTTTGATAGACATCCTTGTCAGTGAAGACGACAAATCTATTCGTACAAACTGACTTCGGTAATCCTTTCTAAAATCCAAATAATAAATGTTGTTGGAAAAATAACGCCCTTAAAAAGTGAATTGGCTCTACCTGGGCATAGATTAATTTGACTGCCAATTATGACAGCAATCGTCTCCCGGATCCAAGAATTCCTGAGCTGAGTTGATACATATCTGGGTCAAACTGCTCAGCATTTGTCTCGCGAAAATTTGGGAATCTTATTAGCGCCTCTTGCATATAATAATAGTTTGATTGAGTTCGAAATTATGCGTCCGCAGAACAAAGTTTATAGTTCAAAATAATTGGGATCACTTTGAAATGAAACAGTTGATGTAACCTTCTATCGGCTTTCCCTCTTTGGTAAAGAGTTGATCTCACGAGGGCGAGTTTGTCTCGATAATTTTGCACAATGTCAAGCAAAAGCGACAAAACTTTAGGGTCGTTTAATTGTCCTACTTCGGAGGACTCGGACATTGAATTTATCATCACATATCGGACCCAAATGAACTGGGAGTGCGCAGGCCATAGTTATACACAAAGTATCTAATGGTCTTCTAATTGCAGCTAACGTGGCCCCAAACTTTTGATATTCCGTCTATTTGTTGCTTTCCCGATAAACACTTGAGAGTACAACTGCTTTGTCCTCAGACATCAAGGGCGTGTTCCATAAAAGCATATTTCGCTCACCTATGGGTTTCGAACGTATTGTGACGTGACTGAAGGTATTTTCGAATGCCAGCATAACTATAATATACGAAGGATATGGTAGCAACAGGCTTTTTTCATTTCTTTTCTCTTGTAAGGGTAGCAATAGGTGCTGTTCCTGCCAATAGATCAACCCAAGATCACCAGAAATGCAGAACGTGTAAAGTGGAAAATTAAACATGGAGTTGCGAAATACGACAGTATGTACTAAATTTCAGGAGAACTGGTCAAGAATTACTTTTTCTATAGAGGCGAGTCCCCTGTTAAGATCTGGGTGCGTAGGACTACCATCTTGGTTCTCAACCAAAACATATTTTACTACTTTATGTAAAACATTCTTCAAGTCTCGTTTATTTTAATTTCCACGGACTTTATTTCTAGGTCTGTATTATTTTAACAAATAACACAGTAAAAGCTACTCGCAGACAGTAAAGAATACCTTAAAAACGTTTCAGAACAATGAGAATCGCAATGACACAATCCAATGTGTAGAATCAACCGATGAGGCATAAATTTGCCCCACATTTGCGATGATCTACTATTGTACTCTGAGAGATGTTTGCTGATATAACACTTTCGAATGCACCATTTTCCACCGATCTTTCACGTCACAGACTGATGGTGTAAGGAGCATCGCCGTCTACTGATGGTAGAGTACCCACCATTCTTTCGTTCCTGTCTTATTGGGTATTAGAAATTCGTAAGAAATATGACCTTAGACAAACTGAATGAAGTTGGAGATCTTTAACGAAGAATATTGTATAAAATTTGTCACTATTATTACTGACAGGCTCTTGCTAAATTCAGTCTCAATATACTGTGTATCGAATTCCCGGCAAAGTTCTTAAGTTCCTAATTGCCGATGAAATAAAATTACTCACCATCGATACATTCGTGTGGATATTTTTGAGTGTTGTTCAACGGCATGTAATCTAGTGGTTGAACTCGGTTCCTCTGTGTCAAACAGGTTGAATTGTTTCGCTTGATGAAGCAGACAGGCTTCCTGGAACAGATCAGTTCGCATTGGGCATCCACTGTTCCGGTTATCTATCGGTGAGCAAAAATCCCCTGTTATACCGGACTGTTCATCTGCGCACCGATTTCCTCTGTACATCTTTGTAGGATTGCGATAGTGTAACTGGCAGGGTGTGAGATCTGCACACTGCGATAAGTAAGGGCGGGTGTTTTCCCTAGATATTGTCAGGCCTGTGTTCTGAGAGCACATATGACGGACGTCTTGTGTGGAATCTGTAATATTTGCGACAACATTGTTATTAATTATATGTTTACAATGCAGTTGCGTCCATGAGGGTTGCATTATCCTGGAAGGGGCTGATGAAGTTGCACAGGTCTCGGAATGTTCACCGGATGAAAAGTATAGGTTTTGAATGTCCGTAGTGTTTTCCGGGATACGGTCAAAATCTGGCATATCTTTGGAATTTCGTTGAGTCTCTACTGGGAGTTTATTATTCTTGTTGAACATATTAGTGTGAAACACACGAGGAACTATTTTTGATCTCGTAGCAAGCAGAAAATCGGGAACTCCGCTGTCCTGGTTCTCTTCATCTGTTGACAAGCACTTTGTATTGAATACATCAAAAGTACCAGCAAATATATTGGCGCTGCCATGTACAAGACATTTATGTTTTAATATATGGCCCTGTGTTGTGACATCCACTTTAGAGTTGGGAAACCGAATATCCAAATTAGCAGGTTGCTCGATTACCGTATTTAGATTGTTGTTCTTGGGAGATGACATGGAATAGTGCTACGGCGGTCGCTGCAACTAAACGCCTGAATGTCTCTCAGGTGTATTTCCTGGTTGGTATTCTCCCATGAGCAGCTCGAAACACAAACAACTGATTGGCTGCTCTCACAGGACCAATCGCCGTTTAGGCATTTTGAGCAATTTTGACTCATTCGCATCATTCCATGTGCAAGTTCCCGAAAATTTAATATATGATAATATTATCTCAAAGTAGTTGTTTTTACAAAAAACGTCCGCACATTTTCGGATCCGAATAATCATTGGGCGTGCGCCTAAACTGCGTGTATCAGTGGCGCCAGAAGAATTAAACAACTAATGAATAAATAATGAACGAACGGATGAGTATCTAAAAGAAACAATATGTGCTAGGTAGTGCTACAAAAGTGAAAACTAATGCCACATTTATCAAATTCGATTTCAGTAAGATCAACCAACAATTATTCATTTTTGGAGAAGCAAGATTTAGTGTACATAAATATTTACTTTTCCTTGGCATGGACTTCGCAGGAAGCTTGGATGCTTCGTGTCATGTAAAGCTCCAGTCACTCTCGGAACTTTTTTTTTAAAATCAATGTGCAGTGATCGTGCCAACTACCTTCACTCTCTACGCAAGTACTAAATAATTAAAAGAAAAAAAGCGGCTCAAATACTGGTCAAGGTCGGTAATTTCAAGTGGGGGTGCAGGATGTTTCGAAATGTATAGCCAGGATTAGGTTGCGAAAATGCGTTCAACTTCCACCAACTGAGTGACAGATGGATTGGCTGCGACAACGTCTGTGTCACGTACAACCTTAGTATAAAAGCACTTCTTGCAAGAAGGGTCTAATATTAGGCTAAATCCTGGTACTTGGATTATGTGTATATTTCTCCTCAAGAAATCACCACTCATTCGCACCTGGGAAAAGGTTTTCGGGTTTTTAAATGAAAAGTCGAGAAGCGTGAAACACAATAACATGAACACTTCTGCAACACATACCGTTATGTATTATGTAAAGATTACCCAGCGAATATCTCTTGAAATTTTAAGAATGCCTAAATGTTTCGGTAATTCATCAGCCCTTAGACATTACAAGTAATACACAACATTTTTATTATCAAGAGACGCTCTTATAGTCTTTACTATTTGGTCTCACCAAGAAATTCCAAAACCAACGAGTAAAATTTACAAATAAAATATGTAAACTAGGGGAAGAGGGCTTAAAGCAGAGATATTTTGTCATTGAAAAAGATAGCGTCACACTAGAAAATCGCTTTTCTTGGAGTGTGCATAGATATTCTAAACCTAGCTGTTCCAATTAGATCTTGGGGCCGTCCTACATAGCTCAAAGAAAAGACGGCAGTGTTCAAGTAGTTGACTTTCTGAAAGCTGAAATTCACTCCACTTTTTCGACGGGGTGGGAACCCGAATGTCACAAGGCTCTTTGCGGACACAAATCAATAACCCTGGCATCATTTATACTGTATGAGTTATATCTGGAGAAGGAAAAATGGCCGATGTATTGCGGCTGATGATGTTTTTGAACATTCATTTTTGGGACTCGATTAATTTTCCTGGCCAATTTTTCATCTAGCACGTTCATGTTCACATGTCTACTCCAGCTGTGAAGAGCGCTAGTATGAAAGAGAACAGAACAAGCTTAGGAGAGGGTCTTTGGGAACGCGGTGTTAGGCTGGATCTCTACGGTGCGCTATAGTTCTGGAGGTGGTGACACTCTCAGCTGATTGAGGACAGCCTACACAACTTCTCTTGGGACAGTATTAGAATCTACCTCAAGCGGCACAATTCCGCTCCAATATGCAGTTCTAGGATATTAACGGAATCTTCTGACCAGCATCTTGATATTGGAACGGCTTCTCATCCGGGTGTACGTTAAAACGACGGGTAGCGAGTAATATGGGACAGGACATAGTTGCCCATTTTCTTTGGCGTCGCTCAGTCTCGTGATTAAACAAATGCTACCACAAACCCTACAATAACATCCGAGTTTTTTCTGAGTGCTACCGGGTGGTTCAACCGCTCAGACTCAGAGACCAAAATGATTCTACGCATACTGAGGTGTTCATTTTACATGCATCGCTTCTGAGAGTAAGAAGATGCGAGGTTCATCGGCATAGCCAAAACAAACCCCCGAAGAAGGCTATGATGTTGCCCAACTTATGTCCTTTAAACGTTTTGAATCCGCACTTCTATCAACTGGTTAGTGAAAGAATACTTTGGTTTGAATGTCTACAATTTCATAATCAACATTACGCAAACAAGACCCGTTAATTACACCAACCAAGAGCCTTTGGTTAAACAAGAAAACACAGGACGGTACAGACGAATTCAAAGAGAACTCAATATCCTAAAACTGACGATCTTATTGCGACTGCGGTTTTTACGTCATTTCAGTGGCCAACGAACTTGATGGTGTGAAGACTGCAGTACCAGAATTAATATAGGTCAAGGTTATTGAGAATAGCCTCCAAAAATCTTACCTTGTTTAAAACGCTTGGGGCGTCAGTTTGACAGCTATTTAAGACAGGTTGATGTGCCGGGAGGCGACGCTGGGGGATTGGCAATCACAAATAACGACATCAACCCTGAAGAATTAATCTATGGGTCTGCATTCACGAGGTATCCATAGAGTCTTACAATGAAACGCAACTTGACTGCTATTCTGATTTTGTCATCTCAAAGCCCTTTGTTCACGTGATATCCGAGCGATTATTGGAGTCCAGTTTTCGTGTGGCGGTAAATGAGTTACTTGATTATTTGGCAGATGATACTGGAATGGTTTCAAATATTGGTTATTTCGTACATTAACGAAATCCACTGTCTCCTTGTCACTGTTAAGCTTTGTTGCGATACACTTGGCATCCCGGCAAATTATCCCACCTGGGTCTTGCCAAGTTGCTGTAACTAGTAAACTAAATGAATTGTAATCCAACAGAGGAATAAGGGTTAAATTATCGTGTAACTGCTGCGTAAAATGGTCCACTTGTATTCACTGGTTGTCTGACAAATTTAGATGAAAGTTTCTAGGTAGTATGATGAGATCCCTTAAAATTCTTGTCGTGCTATTTTTACCGGATTCAAAAAAGTGTGCCAACAAAAAACTCTAGGTTATAAGAGCAGCGGCACTGGGCAGGGTAATGAGGAAATGATAAATAGTTAATTTCCGGTGGGCACATATTTACCTTTATAATCTGTGTAACCAACTGCACATGGCCAACAGAGTTTCCCTTTGGTGTCAAAGTACCAGCAGTTTAACGCTTTGCATAATGCGCTGACCTTCGTTCAGTTTATCCACTCTCTCATAATCATACATTATTACAACGCATGCAGAAAATTCCATAATAACTAGCGTTAAATGAAACACAAATTTCGCAATGAGTTATGTTGTTTTTGGGCATCAGTGGTACTTGCTGACCAATGATTTATTGGCACAATTTTCTGTCCAAATGGAAGGTAATCATTTGAATAGAAAACACTACTGTGTGTATTTTAAACTCCACCAGTGATGGTTTGCCTGCCTAAAGTACCTTCCTATCACATGAAGTAAATGATTCTGTTCACTTGTTTGAATGACGCAAAATGGATCAATCTCACCGGAATATACTGCAGCTAATAATTTTGACACATTTACTTGCCGTCCATAGGTCAACAGCCTAGTTTAGTTTGATAACACTTGTCATACATATTTATTAAAAAGGAATGTGGATGTTTCATAACAAGGTAGGTACCGTAACCCCTGATTATGGCAATCTATTCACACAGGTACTTGACTTCCATCCAGTTTCTTACTGGCAGTATGTATTCATAACAGGGACCCAATTTCTCGTCCTTTACTAGCGTTGTTTAGCGGTAGTTTTGTAAAATTCTGAGCTCTTTTTTCAAAGCAGTGCACTTTCGGAATTTTCAAAAAGTCTTTACTTTGCAGTGGTGCAGGAACTAGATTGCTGCATTGGAGTTATCTCTAGAACAATGTTCTTTACTGAGGACTGTCAAGCGCACCTGAACTATCGGTGTTATTCACTGAATGATCAAAAATATCTTTGAAAAATATACCTACACACCAGGTAGATTCGGTCATTTTTCTATCAAGATGCCAAACTATTCTTCCTCCATTTTTTCATTATCCATCTGTCTTTTGTGTATTCTACCGAAAGTTGAAAATTATAATTGCTAGTTTGATCGAATCTGAAAATAGTTTCGTTTACTAGCGCTTCTAATATATGATGAATGTAGCCATATTCATGGAGTCACTCAAGGAAAGTTAGAATGAATATAGTGTAACGATCAGGTTAGTTGTTCCATTCTTACCAATTCTTATTTCTCGAAGATTGTTCATCGGTTCGTCTATTAATATGGGGAGAATATTTATTCATTGTGAGGAAAACTTATTTTTCCGATTGCAGGTTTCCTCTGTTAGCATCACAAATTTGCTGTTAGCGTATTGTCGGTTGATGCGAGTGTCGGACACAAAATTCATCAAAATTCCTTGTTTTAAAGTATGCCCTACCATTGTCTCTCTTTTGTTTTTATCTTATAAAAATTGGCCCCGAATTCCATATGTTCAGTCGAAAAAATCACCAAGAGCCTCTGTAGTTTGGTTTTTCTCTTCTTTTCAGTAGGACAAACAGGCGTCACCTGAGTAACTACTGTGAACTAACTTTAGGAGTAGTTTGCTAGGTAGTGATAATCCAAGTTATGGGAAATGCTGCGCTGAGACTGTTTGACTTGTAAGCGTGTTCGATAAATGGTTGGAACTAAAATGCCCGCGAACAAAGCTACATCAGGTTTCGGACGCGTTAGCAGAGAATGTTTGACTTGTAAGCGTGTTCGATAAATGGTTGGAACTAAAATGCCCGCGAACAAAGCTACATCAGGTTTCGGACGCGTTAGTGTAAAGGTTGAATTAGGTATTCTGATGATTATCAATCTCGCCCCAATAAGCCGTCCAACCCAGGCCCAGTGTGGCGAATAGAATCTGACGTTTTCAATTGGGATTAAAACCCGCTTGGAATCTATCCTACCTATAATTAACCTAACTGAATTCCCTCTTAAATTCGACAATTAGCAAACTCCGTAGATTTCACTTGTCAGGAAATCGGAGGCGCATGTTGAACCCATTTTCACAATGTGAATGAACCTCTAGATATGAATGCAAGCACATGTGCAATGTTAACTGTGTCATTGGTGGCACAAGTATATACGTATAAATATGGATGCATACATATACATGTATAATAAAACGGTACTAAATCCCAGTCTCGAACGCACAAATTTATGATCGTACCTTTCCAGAAGGCCACTTGGAAGGACCAACTGTGTTTGCTTCCTGAAGCAAAATTCAGTAAAAGTCAAGCAAAATCGCCCACGCGTAGGATAACCGCCTTATTTGTGTACAGTAAAGTGATCGCTGGTCGTGAATTCATGCGAATCATTAACTGAAAGTGTTTGAACATTTAGATCCGAATATACGCACATCAAGTGTTTGGTTATGAGTGATGACACACTAAATGGAATCCAATCTCTGTGTCATGAGCGGACTGCCTAAAGATAACAATCTATTGCCTTTTTTTTACCTAAGTGGCAATATAACTATCCACTGGAAAACATAACCGTTCCGTCTTCTTATAGTTTTTTTTCACAGCTTAGAATAGTATTTGATTGTTTGCTTGAAATACTGTCCAAAAACGGTGCACAAATAGCGCTTAAAATCCGGCCACTAAAAGTTTCTCGATAAATGGGCAGGTCCAACTATACCTAGTCTGTAAGGTGATATCCCCAAAAGTAAAATAAGACTGGGAACACCAAAAGCAGCAAGCTCATTAAATATCCCAAACGTCTGTTTTCACCAAAATAATTTCACAAGCTCGCAGTTACACATCAATAATCCTAAATCTAACTTTTTGGACAGCCATGCTATTGTAAGCTACAAATTGAGGCCAAGCATCGTCCCCTTTCCTCAGAGTCACATTTAGGTTTCACTGGTAGTGTTGATCAGCAGCATTCAGGAATGACCAATAAATATTTACGACTCCAAAACACATCACTTTTTGACCACAACGACAAGCGAGTTGTGATATTATCTATCCCTCAAGGGAGGCATTAACTGGATAATTCATTTTAGGCGTGTGAACGAATGATCATAACACCAGCTCATAAATGAGAATAAGGCATCCTTAAAAATGAGTGAGGACTGCGATTCTGGCATAGGTAAAAACTGTATTGTCGTATTGTTATTCTGATATCTATTTCCATTTCGTGTTTTGATTTCTTTTATTCATTCTGACCAGAACCCGGGCGTTCTAGATCTGAATTTTATAACATCCAATCAAATTATGCGTTAGCCTAGACGTCGTGAGATGTGCAGTTACCAAGGGATGGTGTGCACGTGGTAGTCCTTACTGTAGCACATCTGCCATAGATGTAGTGCATGTATGCGGATGACCTGACGAATTTTGCATTGTGGTGCATTACTCGGTCGCACTTGTACTTACAGGTGTTGGTTTTTAAAACAAGGGACCCTGGTCAAAACCAACTGCGGATAACTCAAAGCAGGCAAATCCAATGCGTTACTTTTATGGAAGTCATCGCCTCACTACCTACGGACAGGTGCATTTACATTAATTAAACTCCAATATATTTCGAGCTCTTCGGAAATTTCTAATGAATGCATCGGGTGCTTCAAAACTAAGGTCACTGCAGTTGGACAAAATAAGAGTTTTGTTACTTTTTGCCGATTCACAGTTGTGACACTGCAGGTGACCTATCGTTTCATATGGAACTACTAATCATCTGCCTGAAACTAAGCAAAGTAACCATGGAAATGGAGCTACTTATGCCCTAGCTGTAAACACAAGAACAAATGCTGCACCGGCTGTTCCACGATATTTTGTATCAGGCGGAACGCGGTACCAGTCCTTTACAAAAGGAAATCTAAAAATAGTCTGGTGTGGTCTTAATTTCCGCGGCAACTTATACACATCTAAACTGAGCCTACAATAATACTAACAAGTGAAGCTTTCCCGATATTGACAAATAATGTGCGGACTGTAACTAGCAAGATGTATGTTTGGATTGACTAGTGGCCGTCCATAATCTATCTCTATATCTTAACAGTATTGTCCAAAAAACACCTGGACGGGCGACATAGGTCTACCCGAATTCACGTGCAACAAGTTGACTAACGAAGTGATGAGTGTTAGATTTCAGATGGTGTCAAGTTCTAAATTCCAGCTCAATCTACAATTGGAGGAGTTTTCTATGGCTAGGACAATATGCAACATACACACATTTCCATTGCGATGGCAACGCACGTCAAGTTTGTCTGCCGATTTTATCGCCTTTCACAAGAGCTACACTCCCATCACATACCAGCAGTAATTTGTGATTTGCAAGCAGATAAATATCAGCCAATACAACCCAGATGAAAATTTATTAGATAAGTCTAATGGGTTTTAATTAGGCTGAAACTGCTACGCCTTGTGTATCTGGCACGCTAAATCAATATGCTATCCATTTTCTCGCATTTGACTGCCTACCCACGTAAGTTCGAATGTCACTTAAGAATGTGCTGCACGAATCTGTAAGAGCTCTCTCGAAGCAGCGCGCTCTGCACCGGCAATTGATATTTATTTCTCACACAATTTCACAATTTTTGAGGAAACTTGAGTTTCAATGAGTAATTCCCCGTTGGGTCTTACTAAGCCGCCACCTCGGTGACGTTATTCCTTTCCAGAATGCATGTCAGGAGGAACCATTTCATTCTTCATTTCATGCGGATAACCATGAATATGGTGTATGGTTATTGTGGTCTGTAGACTTCAGCTATTGAACATGCATTTCAGTAGATCCCAAAAGTGACTGATGTGGCGTGGTAAAACCATGGGTTCAGTTGCTGCTTCGGTTTCTCTACCTTTCTTGGCCCTCACCAAACCTAACATTTTGTCTCGCGTTTTGCTACTTTTACTTGAATCGATGCAGTACAAATTTTCCTTCCCTTTTTGAGGCTGGGACGCGAGGTATTTTGGCCAAGAGTGGAAGAGCCGAGCTAGACTGTGGAAAGCTACGTACTATCAATTGAATGAAACTTGACAAAGAGGTGAAAATGGAAAAAGATTAACAGAAAAATAGATCGATGAGTGAATAGATAGACCGATAGATAGATAAATAGATAGATAGATAGATAGATAGATAGATAGATAGATAGATAGATAGATAGATAGATAGATAGATAGATAGATAGATAGATAGATAGATAGATAGATAGATAGATAGATAGATAGATAGATAGATAGATAGATAGATAGATAGATAGATAGATAGATAGATAGATAGATAGATAGATAGATAGATAGATAGATAGATAGATAGATAGATAGATAGATAGATAGATAGATAGATAGATAGATAGATAGATAGATAGATAGATAGATAGATAGGGCAGTGACCAGATAAATGAATAAATAATGTGCTGTTTTCCTAGTGCAACCTGTTTGGTTCAGCAACCACTTTCCGTATACTGATGTTTTATCTGTAACCTCCGATTGCAGCGCTCATTGCAAACCATTCTGCTAAACATAAATGGGACCGAGCAACTATCGTGTATCTGTAATGCAATGGCCACAGACGTCTTTTGCTCAATTTATTAACCTGCAGATTCTTACGCCCATGACGAGCGCTGGTTCATTCGAGACTCGAACTTACAAGCTACCGACCACAAGTGTGGTAGTTATACTCGATTACGCAGTGTATGATTTGTTGATCCGGAGCGAGAGTACTCGACTTTTATTGCTAGTTTGTGCTGGACACAAAGGTCGAGCTGTTATATAAGTTATTGAGTGATCAACATGAACCACACCGAATCGTCCAGATATCGAAATATACAAGCTTTGGTGAGACGAAATGGTAATGTCTTATCAATTTATTGCCAGATGCTTACACCCAGCTTGAATGATGTACATGAGTCCCGTTTTCTACCGGAAAATCATGTAATTCTTTGAACTTTCTGGTAAGTGGAAGTGTATTGAGATCACAGGAGGATCGGAAACATCAAGTAACATACAGAAACTGCTTTAGGGCGGATTTCAGAGTTGCGCATTCCACGATAATTAATCTTTAACTTGTCAGTAAATATGCCTGTTCCTTATTTTATGGCCCAGCATTTATAAGTTTGCAGGTTAAAATACCAGCTTCAAAACTGCAAAAATTAAAGCATCACTGACTGCCGACTGACACTGGGAACCTGATCTCGAATTCTGTGTAATCGCAATATATTCAGTCGGTTGTTTTTGTTTGCTCTCCATGCGGTGTTTTCTGATTCACTTCGGCGATTTCTACCAACCCTCTTACGTTAGTGTTTTACCAAATATCGATAGGCCAACGTACGTGTTTAAAGTATATTGTTGCAGCGAACTACACGGGAGGTTCAGAAGTGGCATGAAGCTGAAAATATGCTTGTCAGTTTGTCCAGCATCTTCACTTCACTGAAATCTATCTTCGGCCTCGCCACTTCAGGCGGCTTGTAATTTGAGATGTGGGCTTGAAACAGCTCTACAACATGCTCACTATTTACTTCCACCGATCCTTCTCACAGGTTCTCTCTGGTGTCGTCATGTCAGCTAGCCGAACTTGACTGTCAGGTGTCCTATCGCGACGTTGCCTTGCATTGCGTGAAACAAAATGCTCGAGAGTCGTAGTGAATCATTGTTTAATAAAGCATCTGATTTGGCACAGAAATGAGCTTACGAGTATCGAGTGCGCTGGCTTCATAGCGGTCAGCATCGACCAGCCTCTATGCAGTTTCGGTGAACGAGCTCTCGCATAAGACAACTTCAGGGTCGGCAGGGTTCAAGATGAAAAAATCTGAAAATTGCACTCAGGATCCTAGGCTCATAGCGATCAGCATCGACCGGCCGCTATGCAGTTCCTGTGAACGAGCTCTCGTATAAGACAACTTCATGGTCGGCAGGGTTCAAGATGAAAAAAATCTGAAAATTGCACTCAGGATCCTTTAATTCACTTCCTGAAAACGTAAAGTCAAGAGTTCCAGATTTAAAAGCCCAGCTTGTGCATGTGCCCGAATTTACGAAACTAAAACTCAGCAGATTAGATTCAGCACTATTTCGTCATATTCACATATGTCACTGCGACTGTAAATCGGAGAAGCTCGATCAGGCGACAAACTACGGTGGATTGGCACGACTCACTGAAGTGTCGTAGTTTGTGTGTACAAGGGGTGTAACGTTACAGTTTCGCACAAGACCTCTGTGGAATATCAAATTAAATTAAAGGGCTATATACACCATGACGTCTCCATGGAAACCTAATGAATACAACTTAGATATGAAAACATTGGTTTGTGAACTAATGTAACTCCGTTTAATTTTTAGATATTTAAAAATATGACCTCTTGTTCTCGTATGATGCTTTCGACGGTAAAATAATAAGCAACTTTTGAAAAGGAGCCCTTTTCTCTAGAAACTGCGGAAAAGCATGGTCTTGGGGATACATCACACTGCGCAACGTACGGTTTGATTGTCAAGGTTTTCTCATGGCGATTGAATTTTTCAAGAACAACCGTTTCCAGTATCCACTAGTGATAATCACGGTAGAATGACAGCACTATTTATGATGATATTGTAATGGATTTTCAGATGTTCACTAAGCCGCGACTTGGATCGCGCCAAGCATACCCGTAATTCAAATGACGTCACGGCGATATTTAGGTATGATAGATAGCGCCTCATTTAGGGGAGAAAACAGCCTTTCCTCAATACAATTTTGGTTCTTTCTTGAGCAAACTTTCGTTTCTGAAGAACCTATCTGTCTTTCTAAATTTAGCAGACAAGTTACAAGAGTGCAGACGTGAATATAACTTCTGGATAATTAAATGTGCGCAGGCAAGCGGGAGAAACTGCGTTGGAACTTTCTTACTGAGGTAGAACTGAACACTGACTAGAGCTACACTTGTGGACAAAATAGGATATTAATTAGGCTGAACTGCAATCAGTAAGCTTCATCCATCAACACTAGTTCAACCGGTACACGGGGGCTTACTACTAATAGTGACGTTGGTCAACTACTGATCTATTAGGCAGGAGTGTATTGATTCTTTGTGAACTTAAGCGCGCGTTCGATCTGGTAGGTTGGCAGACCGCCGGCCTAAGTTCGATCCAAAGACTGTCACTCCACACTGACGTTTGCATCACACTTGTTTGAGTAATTCTCTTCCTACCATAAAAGCCAGTAATATGGTGAGTTTACACTAAAGTGAGAAGTCAATGGACACCAAAATCACACGCTTTAGAGCTTATCAGCGCTGAATATCTTCGTCCGTGTCGGGGCTTCAGCTAGACTGTTCTCGTACCGCTACTTTACCAGCACTCACTGGCTGCAGCTAAGCTGTCATGTCTGGGCATGCGAGCACGTTATCGCTCGAGAAGTTTGATTGATTCATCCTACGTCTCGAAGGTTGACCTAGCAACTGGCGTGGATAGGTCGATCGGTTGACTCACATGTCAGGAATGGCGTGTCAAGTATCACTACGGCTACTGGACAAGCAACCGCCCAAACGAGTTTTCATATTAACACGTGACTGCTAGCACGTGTTCTGAAAATGCGTTTGTGGAGTAGCTGTCATACGCTTACCTCGCATGTCAGGTATTTGGAGCACGAGGAAGGGAGCACGAGGAAGGAGCATGAGGAAGGGTGTGAACCGCTGAGCTTTGGTAGTGGTGAAGCTTGAGTTAGGTGTTTGCCCTCTTTGATGTGGACAGGCCAGAATAATTGCGCAGGATGTGGGGGGATTGTTCACAGGTTATTGCTTTTGATGTGAATTATACAAATCCCGCAACTACCTAAAACTCGTAGATGAAATGTGAAGGAGTCACATCTATTGCTCCTTTCGTACCCGAAGTTTATCCGTTTAGAAATGCTCATCGTGGATAGTAGTTTGCTAGTCATTGCTTTCTGCTGAATGCCCTTAACGAGAAGAGGTTTACTGTGGGCTTCTTTATCGGCTTTAGCCCTATAGGCCTTTTTATGAAGTGGTTCTTTATAGGAGTCCGATGCCCTATACACCTATGTAAGTAATTCCAAAGAGTAAGATAGTTATCTAACATCTGATGGATCAAACATGAGCTGAATAAAGCGAGAAAACAAAGGGAAGAGGTTCGTATTGGGGAGAAAATGACTATTACGAAGAAGAGTGTATGACAGTAGTCGGTGATATTAGTGAAATATTAAGGGCAATAACTCATTGTGATTTATTTCTGATCTTAACATTTATTTAGTGAAAAAACGCCGAGCACAAACCTTTCAACTCCCTCTTCCACGTACTCTAATACACTATAGCCATCAATAAACAAAATGTTAGAATTAAAAACCATAGGTATGATGGCTTGGGAAGTCTACGGTGAAAAATTCTTGATCACAGCTACAAACGCTATATTGTTCAAAAACCATGCTTTCAATTATTATATAATTTGACCTTGTTTTTGGGCACCTTTTTCACGCAGTGAAATTTCAGTAGCCTGCAACAGGCCAACAATATATCGGAAGGTTCTAAGTGTTTTCAAAATACAAAATCGCATGTTTATTAAATCTGCTGATCTATCTTCAGTCATCTAACTTTGAGACATCAGGCGGAAGTTCTTGATGGTGATGCTTATTTCATCCACCCAATAGGGATAAATTTTGCAATCAGCTGGGTCCCTGGAAACGCTTTGAGTTACTCAGAAGAAATAACCACAGGACACTTTCCAGCTCAGTTTCTGTGTAGTTAGTCCCAAATCCGAAATTGTGTTGATATTGTAATGACCACACAATCATTCATTCCTACGTAAAGACATAAATAGATAGGCAAATACTCTGTGACTGCTGAATTCAGAATATTCCTTAATTGTGTCCGATATGAAGTGTCGGTTAGGCACATAGGCTCAAAACAGGCCCCACAATTATCACAAAATGACTTTAACAGAGAACCATCCAATCGGTTTTAATTTGAATATACTGGGTCAAATTTATAGGACTTATAGGAAAGGAAGTTTCTTTTTTTTCTAAGGTAACAAAAAGGGCTGTTGTAGTTGAACACTAACTAGCAGATTAGAATGATGTACCTGGAAATTTGAGTTCGAAGACAAATTTTCCTAATCATTTGCTATGGTGATGAAGCCCGGTAAGCTTCACAGACCACTATTTTTGGCACTGAGCTAAACTTGAGGGCATCCATGGTGGTTCACATATCTGCCTACAATGATTAAGTTGAAACGACATTTTTCTATTCTTCGGATTCGAACCCCAAGTCGACAAGCGTGTAAACTGTTGGACAGCTGACCGATCCATAGTCACAGCTTTGGATCTACGTTCGTGTGATGAGTTGAAATAGCGGCAAGGTTGCTTTTTAGATCCGACTTTCGTTTGGAAGAACATTTGCAATACACTTCACCTCAACCTTTCGGTTTTAATGCTGTCTGAGTGTTTGCAAGCGAGAATATTTCCACTAACTATTCAGATTTTCGACCATTGTGCCAAAGGTGCAAACCCCGATGGGTAGTCGTCGGCGACCACAATTTAAGCCGACCACAGTAACCAAGCATCACAATAGGAAGCGCTGGATCCAGAGCTACAAATCTCACACTACTTTGACAGTACTTTTGCAAGTAGAGAAAGAACATTTATTTTCAAAAGAATTTATACTACCATGAATTTGACGAAGACGGTCGCCACATTTTAAAACCATTGCTTGTTTTAGGTGGATGAAAACTTAAACCATATCTGCTTTTGGCCAAAATCTATTGCAACATGATCGCATTGTTCAACACATGTCATCTTGGCATAGCCTCTGGAATACTGTAAGATTTTCTTCTGTACAATTAAAACTTTGAGCCCAATGACAACACCCATGTAAGGCACCGAAGCATCAGTGGTGAACACTGATATCATGCTGTCGATTATAATGATTATGACATCACCTATGGTTATGAAGTTTGTACTTTGCAGTACAATTTTACTTTGAGAATCACGCCTCTGCAAGGCCTTCGCCATCATATACCGGGTACCTCTGAACGGATCACGACTGGTACGATCCAGGCTACTATCGGTCGCAGAGACGATAGGAATCCAACTGCTGGATCCACAACTTTGCATTCAAAAGGAACTTGTGCGACCTCTGAACTTGAACTGGCCTACGAAACATCTGGTCCCACAAGTCTGTATGACATTGACGTCACTTACTTGACTCCGTGACCCATTGACCTACCCCTCACCCAACCCCTCTTCCTTTGATTTCTATATCTCTAAAGTGTATGTAGTCCCGATCTTAACCTTTTCCACGTGATTTCTGCTACCATATAAATTTGTGAAGATGAACAATCACAGAAAACAAGCTTTGTTTGCTACCTTCTTCGTTCTCATGACTTGTCTATAATAGCAAATCATGTTCTATCTCGCGCATCATGCAGACCTTGTGGCGTCGGCCGTTGGATAGATGTATGAGTTCGACATGGGAGACCAGAAAAATTTCAAACAATTGAGCTTTCCATCAGCATTGTAGGATGCGCCGAGGAAATTAGTAGATGAATAAAAAAGTGCAATCCGCTATTGAAGAACCTGTTTGAAATTGCCACTCGTTAGATCAGCAGAGGCTTTTACTCTGTGGCAGCAACTACTTCGGTGAAGGTGCAGTGTTGATTCAGGATAGATTCGGTGCCTATTGATAAATAAATAGAACTACTCGCAGCCTAATGGCTTCGGAGTTTATCCAGGCGCGTCTTTATGATATGTGCTTGAGATGATTATCAGCCATTAACCTCTCAGTTCGGTCACCAGAAAACACTAAAGTTTTGAACGTAACTCACTCCAGCAATTATGTGGTGCATTACTCAAATGTCTTACTACAAAATGCAACAGAAAGCAGGAAGATAAACGTTTAATTGTGACATAATTTCCAGAAGCGGATGATTTACTCGTTTCGTTCTGCTTTCTCCAGGTCTAGTCCAAAAGAAAACTAATGCGAAAGCAGCGCTACCACTGAAAGAGATGCAGTGTTTACGAGGATACGCACCAGTGTTCAGAAGGACCAGCCAACCCCGAAATAAGAATTTCACTGGCACTTACTTATAACAAAGAGGAGCAAACAGGTATTCAAACTTCCTCGACTGCACATTCTCGCTGGTCACCAGGGCGAAGTGATGCGAGAGATTTACCAGTCAGAGCTCGATTTGGGAGTAACTTGCAGAAAGCACGTGACATCTACTTCTGATCAGCAATAACCAGTTATGGTGGACCACATCTAAAAAGATACATTCTGTTGTACCATTAACAAGAAATGGCGACCTTTGACCTTTCACAGTCGTCTGTGGTGATTAGGAACATCAAAGTATTTTGGTTACCCTTCTGGTTACGAAGCATTACGGTAATTATTCTGAAATCATCTTGTTAACTTGCCTCAGCCCTACATCGATGAAAATTTACCTGCGGTCCCATTTATCCCAGTATGAGTTTCCATGTCTTTCAGCATGATGTCTGGAAATTTCTCCAAACACCGGCGCTGGTAACATCGGACACAGCTCAGCGATCATAGGAAAGCAAAGTACAATTAAAGAGCCATATCCAGTATGGCTGTGAAAGCAACCCACTTGAGACTTGTTAGTATATAGCCCAATAAAGCGAACACACTACTAAAGGATCCGTTTGTTGATGCCCAGTATTGTCAAGATTTTGGCTCTCAATCTGATTCTTATAGAGTAAAGTAAGAAGCAACTAAGAAGACAGCCTATGCCAGAACTACTTCTACGATTACCGTACTGATGTTTTCCCGGAGCTGCATTTTGGAAACCGGTTCTGAGTGAAATGTAGGCGGCATATATCTAGCCAGTATATTGGAGGTTCAGTACACTCAAGATGCGACAGAACTCCTCAAACGGTAGCTTTCAGCATATAGATTTTGAGCGTTTTGAGGCACAGCTGAAGGGTAGTCCAATCAATACTAGCTCTTCTTCTGAGCTTCTACAGATATGGAGCGAAGACACCGCAAATGGGAAGGTTGTCCCTTGGATTCAGTATTAGTTATGTATAGAGCTGTTATCCAGACTGGTGGATGAAAAATAAACATTCTGAAAGTTAAAACGATCTAACTTGAAAAGCCGAGAAGCAATGCTGGTTCTTCTTTATCAGAGGTGATCCACAATGAGAACCTCAGGAAAATCCAAACAGTCACGAAAATGCGCCCTCTGTGATAGTAGCTGAGCGTTAAATCGGTTTCAATGAAACTCAGGTCGTCAGCATGACTAGCTCCCGCTTAGACAGGATATAGTTCCACTTACCTCTCAATCGTGGAATCTGCATCACGCGGTGACAGATGTTAATCGGCCCATCGAGTGACGACTCCTTAGTTGATACTTTCAATACTTACAGGAGGGTCATACGTTGGAAGCTACCTGGGGTTTCTTGAGGTCCCCTATGCTAATGTTTTCTGTAAGGTTGATACGGCTGTACAGTGCTCACATTAGATTGACTACATTTACCAGAGGAAATCTCTCCTTAGAAAATTTACAATTTCTTCACACGGCCAACAGAATGGTTTGACTGACCTTCACAATAAATGCTCAACATTTGCCGCTACCAAGGCAAACTGGTGCTTTATTCGCAGAGCAAAGGAAATTGTTACGGCATGTTGTCGTATTACCAGGAATGAGATGGAATTCCGTTTGACAGTTAGGAGTATGGTTCACCGGAAGGAAGGATGACTTCACAAGAACGGTAGGATTTCCACCTTAAAAATCGTCACTAGTATTACCAGTCAACCAGTGTGACCTTGGATCCCGCGACTGAAGGATGAGTGGCCATATATTCTACCTAAATGCCAGCCAGTCACATTGCCGATTGAACGCTTGTGGCTAAACGGTTAGTTGTTCACACTACTGGCCTGGTCGGTGCGGATTCTGAATTTCCTAGCGTTTTGTGAGACGCACACCACTGATGATTCCTGATAAGAGAGAAACAGCTATACAGTAATTTTCAGCTTTCTGACATAGATGGACTTCAATTAATGGATAAAACCTCAGTCAGAAGTTCCCGAAACTCCTCACACCACTAAAATATTCAAGATCCGTCGGCACAAACTGTATTATGCTGATATGCACGCGGGTTGTCTGGGAACCTATTTAAGCTGCACAATAATCCGAATTCGAGGGACTGGGAAAAATAAACGCGACCGCCTCGAAGTTTAATGCAGGAGTTTCTCAAGGAGAATGCTCCGAGAGACGAACTCCGCATTACTTTTTAGAGACACATACTGGTATCAGCGGTGTCGAATTTGCATCCCGCGGGAAAAGGGAACGATAGC
>NW_008751893.1:212467-213159 GCF_000715545.1 Opisthorchis viverrini | reverse complement strand
ATGATGTCTGGAAATTTCTCCAAACACCGCCGCTGGTAACATCGGACACAGCTCAACGATCATATGAAAGCAAAGTACAATTAAAGATCCATATCCAGTATGGCTGTGAAAGTAACCCACTTGAGACTTGGTAGTATATAGCCCAATAAAGCAAACACACTACTAAAGGATCCGTTTGTTGATGCCCAGTATTGTCAAGATTTTGGCTCTCAATCTGATTCCTATAGAGTAAAGTAAGAAGCAACTAAGAAGACAGACTATGCCAGAACTACTTCTACGATTACCGTACTGATGTTTTCCCGGAGCTGCATTTTGGAAACCGGTTCTGAGTGAAATGTAGGCGGCATATATCTAGCCAGTATATTGGAGGTTCAGTACACTCAAGATGCGACAGAACTCCTCAAACGGTAGCTTTCAGCATATAGATTTTGAGCGTTTTGAGGCACAGCTGAAGGGTGGGCCAATCAATACTAGCTCTTCTTCTGAGCTTCTACAGATATGGAGCGAAGACACCGCAAATGGGAAGGTTGTCCCTTGGATTCAGTATTAGTTATGTATAGAGCTGTTATCCAGACTGGTGGATGAAAAATAAACATTCTGAAAGTTAAAACGATCTAACTTGAAAAGCCGAGAAGCAATGCTGGTTCTTCTTTATCAGAGGTGATCCACAATGAGAACCTCAGGAAAATCCA
>NW_008751893.1:169026-210647 GCF_000715545.1 Opisthorchis viverrini | reverse complement strand
TGAATTTCCTAGCGTTTTGTGAGACGCACACCACTGATGATTCCTGATAAGAGAGAAACAGCTATACAGTAATTTTCAGCTTTCTGACATAGATGGACTTCAATTAATGGATAAAACCTCAGTCAGAACTTCCTGAAACTCCTCACACCACTAAAATATTCAAGATCCGTCGGCACAAACTGTATTATGCTGATATGCACGCGGGTTGTCTGGGAACCTATTTAAGCTGCACAATAATCCGAATTCGAGGGACTGGGAAAAATAAACGCGACCGCCTCGAAGTTTAATGCAGGAGTTTCTCAAGGAGAATGCTCCGAGAGACGAACTCCGCATTACTTTTTAGAGACACATACTGGTATCAGCGGTGTCGAATTTGCATCCCGCGGGAAAAGGGAACGATAGCGGTCCAGTCCCCTTTCCTTCGTTCACAAGCCAGTAGCGCATCGTATTGTTAACGTCAAGGTTCATTATGGTCGATATTTGATTTTTTTTGTTCGATAGTAGAAGAATGAAATAAAGCCACTCAGGTTGCCTTGCTGTTTATCTGGTCCCGAGAAGTACGACTCAGTTGTTAGTTTAAGGTTAGTTTCCAACATTCAACGATTTTGCTTTAGTTTCCAACTCATAAATAGAACGATGATGGATATATTTTCGGTCAGTAAGCTAAAGAATGCCTTTGAGCATCATACGGGAGTGGAAGGCTGCAGGCAGGTTTGATATGCGGTGCTTTGTGAACAGTAAAGCAAGGCAACTGAACAAAGACACGGTCAGCTGACATTTCAGTTTGGACTGACAGTTGCAGTTTGTCGTATTTTGGCTTTCTCACAAAGAATATTTTGCAGCGAGAATTTCGAAAGGATAGCACCCATTTGTCTGATGATTGATGTCAGGGTATGCGTCGTGCGTGTATCGAACTTAGACTTCTGTTATTACCACGGTGGTCCTGATTGTTCGTCAGGCACTGTCTTGCGCGCAGTCTTATCTCCGACGACATGTAGCCAAATTAATTCTGCTACAACAAGCCACATGTAACCGGACTTCTGAAGACGGAATTTAATGAACATAACCGTTTTGTCAAGCTTACTTTTGAAAGGAGTCTTGGAGTAATGGCAAAGTTTGCTTTCGAGAAATACCGGTTGCATTGCCTTGCAACCACTGATAAATGGGGAGGAAGTTTAGTCCCACACAGCAGCCAATTTAGGGTAAGGAAGATTTCGTGAACTTTCGTCACTGAATTGTATCAGTTTCAGATTACACAGCTTGGCTGGAGTTGAAATTAGCTATATATGGAGATTCTGAGAGCGGTGGTTTCAGAATGCTCAGTGCTAATCAGGAAAGTTGGTTAGGTATAATTGTTCGGTGTAGGGGCTGCATCATTTACCCAGTCACTCACGTGATCACCCAATATTCTTGGTTGAAAACGTATATTCGTGGTTTCCTGTGGAGAAACTAGTAATTTGGGATTGAACAGAAACCGCAACACGCCTCCAGTGCTCTTTCATGGCAGTCCCACCCTAACAAAAGGCTTTTATTACTAACCGATAGAATTATGGATCGGGTTACTTTACCTGAGCTTGCACAGTTTCCAAATCCTACGCACAGTCGTCCGATATAAATAACGACATCAAAATATTAATTATTGTCCATATATGAAGTCTCAAAACGGACACAAAAAACTGCATTACAACCTATGGCAATGGTCTTTGTGTCGTCGATAGTGCCTTGGCTTGGAGCACACCACACATTTTAATGTTAATGGTTTAGATGCCCACATCTTTCGTCCCCTATTTTGGGATATTCTTCGAAAATAAACCATCAGGAACCCGTAGGTAGTTTCCTGCATGGTCGTTGAGTTATGTAGGCTGCTCCACCTATGGAGCTGTCCATCTTTTGTGGCTTGAAATCTTCAGTTCAAAAGGGCTATCACATATTACCTTTCCCCTATCCAAAAGCAATCACTGTTTTTTCATACACCAGCATGAATCCATTGGTTAGTCAAGTACGAAAGAAACTGTGGATGTCCATCACTTGTCTTCCGATTATGTAAGTACGTGAAGACTGACATCTGCAAAATGTATGATGTAAAACGAGCAAATGAATGGCTCCTGCTAACTCTTCAGAAAGATAACAGAGTGGAAAACAACCGAAGATCGTTGTTCTAGCCAATAAACCTAGCTTGACATAATGATGATTCCCCATTCATTTGCTTATTTACCCATGTGCTTTTGATCTCCACTTGTTTTGCTCATCCGTACCCGTAATTCGTCTTACCATGAAGAACATCTCGTGTGCCACTAATATTTTGAGATGCTTACGCTTGTATCACTGACCCATTTAACCATGAGTGTTCGTGCCCAGTCTGCTACGCCTGCTTTGACTTGTTATGTTGTGATTCCAATGTGATCGTTCCACAAATCAGAATCATGTGACTGGGCTGGGAAAGGAAGGTTAGAAACCAAACTCCAAGCCAGCATTCCGCTCGCCGTTGTTAAGTGTGCGGAACTCGACACTGCGCTGTGACCCTGAGTGACAGGTAGCACCATGGACACGTGGACAGCGAAAGCTTGTTATAATAGTATCGTTGACTTACGAACCCAGGTCTTCCTTTTGATATTCTGAACTGTCAAACTTACGCGTGACACGGGATTCAGTATCTGAAACCTGAACACGGGAGAAGTAGTGTGGCGAGTCATGACATTGCGTCGCGGATATGCATACACAAGGACCAAGTAGGCCACAAATTCAATCTGGAAAACGCAAAAACTTTGGCACGGAAGAAAATTTCTGGAAGGATGGTACTCCACGGCAGATTCGGTCAACCGGTGCATCGAAGTGGATCCAGTTTACGCACCCCTACGTGCAAAAGACCAACATCTCAACTGAAACACTCAAGGAGGATCGAATATTGGATTCACAGACAAAGAACTAAGGAGGCAAATCAATAAAGGTCACATGCCGGGACTCGAAAGGACAAAGGTCACTCCAGCACTGACCGAATTACGACGGCAGGGGATGCCAAGCTCAAAGGTCACTTGGGCATCGGCGAATGGGGCCTCAGGACAACGGAGCTACCAATAGAACTGCCCAACCGAACAACTAATCGCGATCAAAGGTCATTCCCTGCTAGCAGCACGTATATTAACACGCACATAAGAATGTTCAACGCGCAACCACTAACCCACCGCTACGCACCACTACGCTCCCCAATAACGCACTGATGATTTCACCTCGATTGGAGATGAAACGTTTGCAATCGAATTGCCCAGCTCAGCAAACAAGCCAACGACCAAAATTGTGTCAAAACTTGCAGTTTAGGTCCAGTATGAATCTTTACGTTTCGTTTGAGGCATACACTCATCTGCATACCATTTCGGTTTTGATTAACGTCTAACCCGGAAACTAGCTGAATCTCCCACTTACGGAGTTCTTATTCGTCTTGGTGTGCGGATCAGTGTTTAAGTCAGATTCCGTACGATTGGGATTCAAGCAAATCATAAAGTTGAAGGAAACTCGGTGACCCGATGAACTCTAGGAAGGGCAGAACCGGTTTGGGATGTCAATGAGTTTTCAGCAACCTTATGAGTAGTGCACTACGTCTGTACATTATATTGTTTCGGAAATAATTGAATACTGGTGTTTGATCAGTTCTTTGCTTGGTGACTGTGTAACGCGAAGCTAAATGTAGATACATTTCTGGAAGCCCAAAACTTGGTCCTGGTTCCTGTTTTTTCGCTTGAATATGTGTTCTTTCTTACATTATTTCCTTGAGCGAGTTGCTCCTGTCGTAGTGGCCTGGCTTCGGCGCTGCAATTGCATTACATTGGTTAAAGCTTTGCACCTGAATTTTAACGATGCTGACAAAAAAATTTGTCAGAGAAACAGCAGTGAGTAAGCATGTAATAAGCATTTGCAGTACAGAGTGGTTTAGGAAAACGCGTGTTTCATTTGCAGTACAGAGTGGTTTAGGAAAACGCTGTTCTGTGAACAACGTCGTGTTTCGCAAGCGCCCAGCTCCTTCGAAATTATGGAAGAAGGGATTCAGACTTCGTCTGGACATTAGGAGCTGATCCAGAAATCCGCCCAAGATGATAATATAGCAGTTGGTCGTGATCTTTCGCACGTTACCCACGACAATTATCAGTTTACAGGAAGTCGGGCGTCGCTGTGCGGAACATTTGTGCACCGAAATCGTCAATGACAAGGTCTCCCACGGGTTCGATAATCCCAAATATCAAAAGCAGGAATTGAGTTTGGAATTCGACGGTACTATTTACACAAGTGTAAGCAAATTTATACAACTAAACCCTATTGTCGACGTTCTCAGCGTCGAAAAATTCACAAGTCCGTTTTGCCCGGTGCAGTGCAGTGTCAAATTCCGCACGGAGAACAACATTGCGCCGACATTAGCTTAGTAGCATGATTGGCGGTCGCCCCCTCCGATGACATTCTCGTATTTCTGATTGGCGGTGCCGTCACACAAGTCTCATGAGGGAACAAATCAGGACAGGCTTAGCAAACGGGACCCGAACGGGTAACTAAGTCAGCTGCGCACATTCACACAGACATTCATACACGCCCAGACGGAACGCTCCTTGAGCCAAGGTGAAAGACGGATCCAGTTGAGCAAACAAAGCAAAACAAAAGGGGCAAAGATAAATAATATAGACATAGTCAACAGATGAATGGGTGAGGAGTGTCATGAGGTCATATTAGATTCGTTGGTCACTGTGTGAAAGTTGAACAGAATTGTGCTTCCCCAAGGGTCCACACAGCAGTCAGATGAATGTCATCGATTCAGCTATTGACAATCGAGAATTATTAGGGGGCTACACGATCTGTTGGATTTTACTTCTAACCCAACAGGAATTCAAGGGTGTCCGACCGGCCGATCGGTTTGGATTTACTTCACCCCACTCCCAACTTCTGTTTTGTTCACCTCGAACATTTACTTCTCCAAAAACGTTATTGGCTGCTGATAGTGTATCAATGCATGCGTGGGTCCACTGGTCCTGAAACGTGTTGGTGTTTTATAAACAGCTGATACAAATGTTAGACACTTCACTTTTGTCTTCGGACTGACCGTATTAGTCAAATATGATCTCACAAACCTACCAAGGATTCCTCACAGTTGAAGTTACGTTTATCACCGGATTGACTGATAAATACGCTGAGCTCCGAAAACTTTTGGTGAGGGTGAACGTAAAGGCAAAGGGCTGCATTCAAGCTTTAGTAGATAAATCATGCAAAATCTCGCGGATTTTCTGGCTTTGTAGCCTATCCCCCACGGTCATCTTAGGAATCGTAATAAAGCCATTGTCCTACACTATCTAGTGTTCGAATACTGCAAAATATTGAAATAAACCAAGATTCCTCCTGAAAATACGCGCTCAAGCTTGTTTGGAGGAAGTTACAAAGGCTTGTATAATGCGGTATGCCACAGGAAACGGTTTGGAAGTTTTGGTGTTAAAATCTAATGGCTTTACTTGTCGGACGGTAATCCATTACTCCCAGTATCGTCAGGTTAGCTCAGTACGCATAGACAAAAGCGCTACCGGTTTCGCGAAAAGAGAATTGGCCGTCTACGATTTCTTTCTTTCAGTGAATCGTCGACGCTGGCACAAACCGGATTTGCAGCAACGATCATCATGATTACATTGTCAGTAGGATATTTTTGCCAGGAAGTATGGTCCCGTGATTTCTCACCCAGGAGCTAGGCAAAGAGATTTTCACGTGCAGTCACCACCTATCATCACTTCCTTTCCTTCCCCATTGGTGAGTCAAACACTTAATTCGGTTGTGACAGAGATGGTAAGCGATAATGGAGCTCTTGGCAATTAAGGCATTAGCGCAAACGTTTGAAGTCTGCGTGCGGCTTTTCATCATTAAAAAGACAAAATCAGGGGGGGAGTGAATAGTGGTCAGTAAGAAGAACATAGCTTGTAATAAGGTGCCCCACTTTCCATCGAGTGCGACAGTTCAAGTCGCTTCACTTGCATCGGGAGAGTTAAAATGAAATGTTCTCAACAATCTCATTGGTGTCTAGACTAAACAGAAAGGGGGCGACGAAAAAGGATACCCATCGAGTACCGACCCAGAGAATACTGACACTCACGTATTCCACTTAACGAAAGCTCATGTCTCGCAGAAAATATCAGTAAATTGTCACTTGCATTCCAAGGCAAACGTAGCGCGATTGACCCCATCTTTCATGGTGTCAACTACAGGAAAATGTCGATAGTAAAGCCATCCGTTACATGGCATGTCCGTTAGTTTCCCAGATGCCCCATTGTCTTGGAAATGCAATCAAAGTTGTTGGCCCTCCTCGCGTCAAAATAAATACCCGGGTATGTGCATATCGTCCGTGGCTGCCACGAAGCAAGTTTGCATCCTGGCTGTCGTCTTGCGCAGCCTCTACCTCGTTGCCATTTGTGTGGGTGAGCTTCCGACTCAGAAGTTGTGATCACAAACTTCGTGACGAAAAGGAAGTCGAACAAATTGCAAGACAGTATGCAGCTTTCACGAATGACTGCGTTCATACCTATATTCGAAATACGGAAAATATCCACATACTTTGATTTGACAGCGTTCCGGTTTGGTATTAGTGTGAATGTTTCCTGAAAGCTAGCCTTTTATCGGCCTGCTTGGTGTAGAAATCAACTCTTCCTGCTTTCAAGTCAGTGGCCCTTGTATAGCCCGTCCGAGGAATTCTGTTGCATCGGCCTCATTCCATCCTGACTTTGACGATGGACACGAAATTAGAATTATAGATCTACAGGGCAGGCGTTGCATTCCATGCCTTACATAAATTCGGTTGCAGGAAGCAGTCTGTGTGAGTACTTAAAGATCATGTTATGTTTGCTGTTATTGCTAATGTATATAGCCAAAACCGCAACGCTACAACGATAATGCGTTGGAACAAATGACAATTCTCGCTTGTAACTTTCGTGCAAGATCTCTGGGATTCCGCGGTCAATTCAAATCGAGATCAATGAGGTTTTCAAATGAACCTAGATCACTGGAAATGAGTGCACCACAGTACACAACCAGGCACGCTAAACAGGCAACGTAAAGCGAATAGCTGATAGTCAAATCCGAAAGCAACTCACACAAGGCCATTTGGAGAATACTGCTAGAAACCGAGAAGTACCCAAACAGCGTTCAGTTATGTCCAAAAACCCAAAAATTGATTTTAAACCCTGGGATAGACTGGTTTTGACAACAGTAGGTTCTGACCAAACAGGATGAGCTTTAGGGCACAGATCACCCAGACGATCGCGTAAGAGCAATTTGTTCCAAGAAGCTGTATTTTATCACGTCACGTATATTCCAAGCCTTATGTATCTCTCTAGCTTATAGTCGCAAATTCCTGATTAGGATCCGACTGGCGCACACACCCGAAACAACCTCTAAGTCGGTTCAAGTTGTTCCTATGCTTAATCAATGCCTACCTGACTTCGCTATCAAACTGCGAGATGACAGAACTGGTAGCCATCCGAAGCTGGTTCACTACTTTGCTGTCTGTCACAACGCGGTAATATAAATCCGCCAAATGTTCTGTTTTCATAAACTGTCCGACTGAATTAGGGTATCCTGCTCAAACTTCAAGGGTTGCGAAGCGTAAACTGCTGCTTAGCATGGTAATGGGGATATGCCTAGGTCAGCTGACGAATCTCAGCTGAACTTTGTATAATTGTCCGTTACTTCTATACGTCCCGGACTTTCGGAAGACCAGACGCTTGAATGTGGTATCATATTTAACTCCAAGGAAACCACCTACATTATTTCTTAATGTGCAAAGGCATTTCGTTTCAGTCGTTGCTATTTCGAGACTACTTAAAACAGTGAAGCTGCATTTTATATTAGTGGAATCTAATTTTATTTGCCGGGCAGGATAACCAAATTGAACATTTTATCCGAAACCCGAAACAAGAATAGCTTTCGAGAAATACACTCATCTGCAAATCAATTTTCACGGGCACGGGAGACTCAATTGAATCTCTCGTTTATGATGTTCTCCAGCTGAATGTGCTGCACACAGGCCGCCTCATGATTCAGTTGGCACGATATTCGAGATATCGAAGTATATTTTCATAAAGGAAACTACTCACAAGGTTGCTGAAAACTCTTTCAGCAACCTTGTGAGTAGTTTCCTTTATGAAAAAGGATAGCTTTGTTGTTCTCAGGCGGAGACGCTGTTATTTTCTGGCAACATGAACCCCTACATTGATCCGAAAATAAAACTTTCATTGCGACTAAGTACAGCTAGTCAACCAAAAACTGTGACCAATAACAAAAGAAATTTCTCAGCGTTTTGTACGTGAAATTGAAAATATTACAAATGGGTGGAAGAAAGCAACGTTGTTGTTCGTGCACAGCTGTAAAAATTGGTCCTGTTTATACGAGACGAAATCAGATTGTGTTCTTTAAGCGCACAGAGATGTGGTGCATGGGAAACACTAACTCATGACATACCTCCTCGCTCGTTTTCTTTTGCAAATATATATATATATATATATATATATATGTAAGAGATTCTACCGGCCTCAATGAGCTTTGTTGCGGGTTAAATGGTCTCACGATAAAAGTACTGACAGACCAGGTTAGTCGAAATTTCGTTTTAAAATTTTGATAAAAACGAAATTACATACCGATCAATTGACTATTGGTCTGTTCATCAAGGTTATAAACAGCTTATACCATTTGGGAAGACAGCGGTGGGGATCAGCCAGGTTGGCGGTTGGAGTTTTACTGTATTTTATACGGTGGAAAGCGTCCTTGTTGACGGTTAGGTGCATTTTCTTGTTCGACTGAATGATAACGTTTACAGCTGTCTTTAATTATTCCAATTCAAACTTATTGTCCTGGAGAAAGGGAGAGCTGAACGTTCTTTTAATTATGCTGTATGCAAGAGGGTTCATCATTTTGGCCACTATCGATTCCCATCTAACCATATTCTTGAATTTTTTGAAGCTAAAGCTTTGTTCCTTACTAATACAGTCTTTTGAAAGTACGATTTTTCTAGAGCATTCATATAAGGGCTGCTGCTGTTGTAGTGTAGAAGATTCTGCGAACAAGCGCTTGCGGTCAAAAAGCCTTTTTGTGGGCAAAACTACCATACTGTTGACATTATATCCCAATATAGGTTGCTTGTTCGTGTTTGTGGTCTGGCGATCAGGTGCCAGTTGATTTGCCTACCGAGCTTAGCAGCTGGCTTGCAAACCTTATCTCACCATCGAGCAGACATCAATGGATGGTTGGATGCTTAGAAGCCATTTTCAGTAGACAGGTTAACTTCAGTGGATCAATATCCCCCTTCTGGCCCTTAATAAAGTGTTCGTTCTTCAAACGTAATCAACAAATGCTGAAAAGCCAAAAAAGCGGTGATGCTTATTCATTTTTGTTTGAATGCATCACCCCTGTGGGTCACACGAAACTCTAGTTATGATATTGAAGTTTTGCCGTTCGCTTGTTAGATTCAGACTGAATGTACTTTTTAACTCAGACGACTCGCCCCGTGGTCAATACGACTTATCAGTAAGGTGGAACAGGGGCGGCAAATTAAGTTTCAATTTGAGTTGAACATCCAGGATTAGATAAAACGAAAAGAACAAAAATACCCATTCAACGGACCGCAAACCACTTTTACTGCAGTCTGAATACCACATAATCTTAAGGCGTAAAGCAAGCATCATGTTGTACACGTTGTACAATTTTTAACCGGAAAACAAAATCATTTGTGGAGTTGAAGCCGGACGTAGGAGTATCTACTTGATAGGGACTCAGGAAATGTGTGTCCAGCAGTGAGCCGATTGATCGACGCTTTAAATTCTATTTTATGAGTGGGAAGTGAGAACATAATTATCTACAAGCGTGCATGCTTGCTTTAAAAGCACGCCATCCTATCCCACACAGATCCGCCCACAAACTGTAAGCCAGTTGATATGTGAAACGCTTATAGAAAGAATGCAGGCCACCTGTTCAAATCCATCGAAACTTAGCAAACATTTTTGTGCCACAAAACACGATCAAAAGAGCTCATTACTTCAGTGACCTGATTGCACCAAAATTGTCCGAATAAGAGTTTTTCCGTGTCGCTGAAAGCAACCATGCGAAATTTCCGGTTGTTTTACAACGCCTCACGTCAACCCTCTTTTGGTCCTGATTGCAGTCTGAGGACATTCATCGCTATACACATCGTTTCTTTCCGGAGTCTGATTTGGATGTTTAAAGGAGGTCGGGGCTTCTAGACAGAGTTATATTTTAACGCAGATCACCGGATAGTTTTCAGGGAAATTAACGTTTGCGAAAAAGGACGAAGAAATGTCAGTTTACTTGGAAATCTCACGGAAAATGCAATCCATGTAGCTGATTTATTTTTATAATTTCAAGTGCTGGAGATTTGATCGGAAGTGTATATCAGCATGGTAGCGTTTTTATTAAATGGAGAGCTAGGAGAATTAATGGATATTTTAAATCTTCTTTTCAGAACTACATTGCTATTTACCTGGTCATTGACGTACGCTTTAGATGAAAAGATCTGACCTCTAAAACAAAGTTTATTCCTGTAGATTCCGTTTGTGTTTCTTTTGAAAAAAATTACGCAGTTGCCTATGTGATGACCTACTTATAGTAAAATGGATTGGCAGCCACCATCGTGGAAGTGGGCTTTCACATTTTTGCTCCATGATACGAACCCTCTAAAAGTCATCAGGAATTCTAATCTTATTGGATGAGATGAACCCCCGAGAACAGGTCCGATACAATTTTAATGACACTGACAAAGTAAAGATGAAGTGTCACCATATCTCAGTCGCGTTATTCTACCTACGCTATATCAGCAAACTTGGTGCTCTCTAACCTATGGGTTCTGCGTACGGGTCAGACCAGAAAATCGTTTAGAAGAGTGTTCGTAATTAGTAACTGGCATCATTCAAACAGGATTGCACGGTATCTTAGTGATACGGACATGGTTATCTGCCTCCTAAACATGCTGATTGCACACACTGCCATGAACTTCAGTTGCTTCTTAAAGCACCAGGGCGCGGTCAAAAAATTAACCACTGATTTTGTTTCCATTTCGCAATAGTAAGTGCTTTCTTGAACTGCAGTGGCACTTGTTAAGTGCATGGAGTACGATTAGAAAATACCGTCTATACATGCGCGATATCTGCTGTTGTCTGGGTATGAGGCGACCAATAAAGCTGTTTTTATTCAGCCGGGTGACCGACTGGTGCCTGCTCTGCAAACTTGGTAGAAGTTGCTTTTCAGTTAAGCCACGTACCTTGCAGGAGAATAAACAGATCCCAAGGACTTTGAATCAAGTGCGCTTTCTAAAGTAGTGCGGTTAATACGGATATGTGACCATAACTCACTGGCAATAGTTTTTCCTAAAATTGGACGCAGAAAAACACAAAATCACCATCTCCCGTTTATGGCGTTGAGTTCTCGGTTGACGTACAAAAACCTCTATATGAGTCTGCCATTTTCGTGTAATCCATTGTTTTACATGTGGCTGCCCCGCAGGACTGAAGGCGATTCCAACTAAGAACAGACAAACAAGTGTCGATAATTTGAAGTAAGCTTATAAACCACGCATTATCCGATCGAATAAAATGCCACTAACCTTACCTCAACACTTAATAAGTAAAAGAAGTTGGACATAAGCGTACAATGCACTCAGATCTTCCTTCACGCATCGAAAAGATGAATGTTATTGAAATACCGAAACAAAAGCTTTTAAATAAAAATGGTTATTCATTTTGTTGACTCTGCCGTGGTGATTTGAAGACAGTCAGTGCATGCTAATATGTTCCCATACAAATTTTATATATTTAGCTGTTGATGATATTAAGTGTGCTACGCAAGTGCGAATGCGCAGGGAGCCATGTTTGGATAGATATGAAAATCTGCAATGCTATGCTTTCTGCATGCCAGTTGCGTACACAGTCCCTTCAAAGAAAACACTTTGACGGTCGAACCTGTCTACAGTTTAATTTTTACATTCTGTAAAACTAGACAGCCCGTCAGTGTTTTCCGTAGACAAAGTGATATTTACGATGCGTCGTAGCACCGGACAAAATGGAAGTTTCTGAATTTGCCTTGTGCATTGTTGGCTGTGATGACCTCCGATGGCTGTTTGGGAAGAAAATGGTACGCCCACATTGAGCTACTTTACGGTGTTGGCCATTATAAATATATGATTTGAGTTATCTTCATAACAAGCAGTCTCGATTATGACATGACGCATTTATGCGCGTTTACAAATATTACCATTTAGATAGTCTGAATTATTTCTGTAGCCGACGTTTGGGTTGTCAAATGCGTGCGGGATCTTGTAAGTGCACTGGTGCCTAGAATTACTGGTGTTCGGAACACCTTCTGTTAGAGTGGATATATTTGATATCCTCGAACATGCTCGTATCAGTAAAAAAATTCGAATAACGCTTTCCCGCAAGATACTATTTAGCTTGGGGATCACGCTGTTCTGTTTTTGGCCGTGGAGTTAGGAGGCAGAATGTGTCTAGCAATTCAATAAAACATTTGGAGCCGAGACATTTATCTAAACCACTGTAAACATCCTGTCTCCAAGGCAACATGTTAGGTACTTTGGTACTGCGGATAAACGTCTTCAGTTTGTGTGCCACAGTATTTTTATGCTCTCGGGACCCAACCACATTAGTTACATTTTTATAATAAACTATAAGATGGACCGGTTCAAAAATAGGTACCGTTTTTATCCTTTAAGCGCATAGTGAGGTTGACGAGGAGTCGATTTTTAGGAGGAACACTATCGGCAGCTGGTAACTCAGAGCTTCAGCCAACCCCGTGAGCAGTATTTTACGAAAGTTCTGCTTATTGCAAAGTCTCTTCAGTGACCAAATTAGCGTGGACGAGAAAAGGAAACCTCTACTGTCCATAATGGAACGCCTATTAATTACAGTCTGCTTTAATTTAAATGCTTTCTGAAATAAACGCATGAAACGTCAAAGGGTCTACGGATCCTCATCCGACTTTGCTTGTTCGTGCTTCCATCAATTACTATATTGGACCTGATTTTTAACCTGGTGGTTCACCCAAACACAATAGGCTTCATTGAGTTTAAACCGTCTGGTCACCATCATCTTTGTTTGTCGTCCAACTCTGTCAGTTTATGCGAGCGCTCTCTTTTTCCAGATATCGCTGTGCCTGAGAAAATATGAATGATGTCGTATTTGTTTCATTTTATTGGCCTCTCTACTCATTATTTAAGTCAGCTTCTATTTAACAAAATGCTGGAACATTTACAGTGAACAGTCAGACAACCAATATAAAACAAAACTGTGCGATCAGCGAATATACACTTATTTGCAAACTAATTTGGTTTTTTTCGAGAGGCTCACCTGGAACACAGGTGAATCTGTCGTTTGTGATGTTCTCAGGCAACTGAATGTGCTGCACCAGGCCGCTTCATGTCTCAGTCACTACGATATTCGAGATATCGCGATGCATGTATATCTTTGTAACATCACAACCAAGAGATTCAGCTGTGTTCTAGGTGAGTCTCTAGAAAAAAAATTAGTTTGCAAATGAGTGTATATTCGCTGATTCCGTGCAATTTGTTTCAAGTAGAACATAAGGCTGACGGAAACCCAGGGACTGCGTCTACCTGATGAGCCCCAAAAAGGGCGAAACCTGTTGTGGGCTGTCGACGGATTTTCAGCAATCTTACGGGTAGTAGGTTGCCCAGCTGGTGCAAGCAAAAGGAAGTAAGTGGTTTCCCAAACCTACGGTTGTTTGTGGACACGTAAACATGCAAGTTTGGAATAACCAATTGGCTTTTACCTGAAAAAACGCAGTAGAAAGCTAGTCTTCCCGTAAAATTATTGGTCCACAGTAAGCCGTGTTTCGACTTTTTGGTAGCAAGATAGATTTTCCGAGCATTCGGAAACCGCGAAAGCCATTCTTCCCCACCAGCATTTGATGCGACCGTAATCCGTAAAATTATTGGTCCACAGTAAGCCGTGATTCGACTTTTTGGTAGCAAGATAAATTTTCCTAGCATTCGGAAACCACGAAAGCCATTCTTCCCCACCAGCATTTAATGCGACCGTAATTTTTAATTTCAGTGGCCTAACTAAAACGACACTTCTTACGAAACTAAGCGAACTACATTTCATACTCGACGGATGTGAACATCCCTTTGCATAACGCGTGATTGCTTTTGGGCAAATTACTTGAGTGGGTAGTCACGCGACTTATCCTTAAAAGCGCCTGTAAGTGGTCGTAGCGTTTGCTGGTTAAACTATGCCAACCACTGGTTCACACATTTCATTACGGCGGATTTCATGGCTTACGGTTTTACACATTAACCACACCATTTGCTCTTGTTGCACAAGAGCTGTGAGATGGGATGTTTTCACCGAAGGTAAACAGTATGAATGAGCTTGGTTTTTGTATGCCGTGATTTGCCATGTCCAAAATGAAATCACTCTTGCTGCTAGGTAACGTTCATGCTTAAATAACTGAGGATCTCTCTGAAGGAAGACTAAGGGCACAAAAATAACAAGATTTTCGGTCTGTTCCGGTGGGTATAGAAACCCGGACCACTGAGTCAATGGTAAATTCCCAGGGACAAGGAGCTTGCTTGAAAGCAAATGTAGCCTTTCCAAAGGACCAAGTGAAGCGGACTACCGTATCGCAAAACATTTATCATTTTCTTTTAGTTAGTCGCTTCGAGAACAGAACCAGTCAATGAAATTTGAGCAAAATGTGTATCTGTAAAATATGTATGAATCAACATCATTGAGGTGTGTTTATGATCCTCTTGGAAGTCTGATTAGTATACCATGAGCACGATTTAACTTCTCAGTGATTCGACAGCGAAAGACTAAAAGCTGTCTGTCGTCATCCCTTCTTCTCAATACACAGATGATCAGTCAGTTGCTAGTTTTTATTTGTCGTCTAAGAGAGAGATAATCACATCGTTGTTCTGCCACTCTCAGCCTAACGGATAACTGTTCAGTCACTGAAGGTCAAGGGCTCAAAACTCTGAGTTTCGTGAGAACGCTCTGTTCATGGTTCTCAGCGAGGATGAAAAAGCTATGCAGATCTCGGCTTTTCAGTATAGCTTGACCTTCATGACAAGACAATATCTCAGTTAAAAAATATCAAATCCTATCACACTACGATCGATTCCTCCTAATAGCCATCAAGCAACCCATGATGCTCATACCAAACTGGACATTCCCGTAAATTGAAAACCCTATATCGTTTGGTAAGCCTGGTTTATGCTGACATTGTCAAAACCACCTTAATAAAACGAATACGACTAGAATTCCGATCACTACCTGAAGAGAAGGAACTCAGAGTTGAAGAGTGGGAGCCAGACGGTTCTAATCTATTCTCAAATTGTCTTTCCGTTCACCCCATCAATACTTAAAATTCTCACTTTTGACGGTTGCTATGTATGCAAAAGTAAGGATACTATCATTATCCGAGGGAAGAAAACCTTGGTTTTTGAACGGTTTTAGAAAATGTTTCTTAAAAACGTCAAATTTATGGATATCCTAATCGCGAACTTTAGTGATTATCTAAGTCCGCAACAAAAATCTAACTTGTGATTCCTTTATATTTAAAAAAAGACTTGGAGAAAATCCAAATGTTCAGTTTCATATGACACGTATTCCTATGCTTTGCTGCTCTTAAATCTCCAAAAATCATTTTATGCGATATAAAGGATATTGTGGAAATTTCGTCCGCTAGATGCGGCAAAATTCGTCATAGGAGCGAACTACTACAATCACAGTTCTACGTGAATTGCGACATCACATGATGTGGCTTCTTCTGTGTTTACATAGCTTTCCAATAGAGTGCGCGTTCTTTCGGTGGTAATTCACTTATTGTTATCGATAGACGGTCGATGGTGCCTGTATTTCTATGCTCAGAGCACGAATATCGTCGATGGCTCTTGAGTAATTTTGTTCTCACCAAGCAAGCAGACGTCTTTCTTTGTCTGTTTTTCAATTACAGCTCCTCCAGAAAACACACCTAACCGCTGGTTGTTAAATCGTTTTATGCAACAAGTTGAACGAAATGTATGGGTGATCAAAAAAGTAGATTCTTGTTGAGTAAACGTCCGAGTAAACGTTCGTAATCGTTCGAGTTGGAAAACAACCGTTTTTGTAAATTCACATCAGAAAGACACCTGCATCTGTAAACGCCAAAGAAGGAGGGTTTGTTATTAAACCTTATAAATCAATTAAAATCAAGTATAATAGGTGTAAACTTCCATGGTTCACAACTAGCGCAGAGTTGGAACAGAATGGGAAGCAAAAGGCTGATATATATATACGTCAACCTAGAAACCATAGCTTAATTGAAATAGGGGAAAATGTATTTTCTGAATTATTTTTTCTGTATTTTCTGATTTTCAGGCACCTGTCTGAAAATTAAACGGCTTTAGGATGAAAGGGATAAACAAGGTGAGTGGTATCTGACATGAACCTGATACAAAAGTGACAGCAAGAGTTGACCGGATGTTTGGCAAGTATACCCCTTAATCACACTGCAGCTAGACTTAAGCTTCAGAGGTTTTACATTCAGGTAAAGATCTTTGCCAATTTGGTCCGGGCATACAATTTAGGGTTAGTAAATTGCGCGTGGAAGGAAACAGGAAGTGACGAAATATAGAATGAGGTAATGGGATGTGTTCAGTAGTTTGTGTGTGAAAGCTTGAAATACCAGTCTTCTTCAATTAGTTCATCATAAGATGTTTTGAGCTTACTTGGGGAGGTTTATAGTTCACTATGGAAGTTTTAAACCACAAAAATCTTTACCAGTGAGAGATTGAATTTTGTTGCGCGTCTTCCTATGGCCTTATTTGAGATGGAGGGATCATAGAATCTAACGCTCCAGAAAGTCTAACAACAGGAGAAGCTGCTGAGATCACTTTTTGCAAAAAGAATAAAACGATGAAAAATAGCCCTCTGGAGAACATACTATGGGTCGGGAACTCTACGAAGAATTTTCCACTCCGGCTTGTAAATGGGGTCCTTCAGGTAAAAAAACTGTACAAATCTACCAAACCACTACCTTCAAGATAAAGCTGTGAGAGTATCTTTCAGTCGGTGCCGCCAAATAATATCAGTAAACTCCAGGAAAGCCATCCTAACCACTTCATTTTTTCAATCGCGTGAAGAAGCAATCAAGTGGTTTATGTGGGCAACAACATTCAAATTTGCTATGATCTTTGGTAGGAAAACTAACGGGTGTCATCGTGAGGCTGACCAACATGAAATGATAACACTGATTGGTGTTCAAATCAAACAGGTTTGGACGGATATCCTTACTGCACAGATACAGTGAAGCTTAAGGGGACGAAAGTGATAGTGGTGAGATTTTCAAACGGTGACATCCACCTGGAGACGCGACAATGGTTTAACAAACGAGACCACCTGTGTTGCTGGTAATAAGTGGCTGTCAACTTGTCAACCTTAGGAGAGCTGTCAAGATATGCTGTTTTATAGAATCAGCGCGAGTGCACCCATATGGACCGAAAATAATTAATGGAGCAGTAAAATGGTAGCAATGCAATGGACCCGACTCAACCTTAGGAGAGCTGTCAAGATATGCTATTTTACAGAATCAGCGCGAGTGCACCCATATGGACTGAAAATAATTAATGGAGCAGTGAAATGGTAGCAATGAAATGGACCCGATTGTTTTGATGATATGTTTGCACTTTTAAACATGGGTGCAGAGTTGAAGGTATCTTTTGCCAATACACTGCTTTCTGCTCAACAACAATGATCTGGATGAGGGGAACAGCGAAGGTGGCTCTGCCTATTATTGAGGCCGAAAACGCAACCCCAAAATCGGAAAATCTACTGACCAAACTGATCAGTTACACGTGATAAGGAATTCGCAAGGGACAATTTAGTTAAGATGCTTGGCGCTTGGCCACGCGATGCGGTCAATTGGTACAAAGATCCGACAGAAATATTGACTTGATAACATTTGCTATATTTTATTTAATATCGTATGTAAAAACAAGAAAAATTATTCTACAGGCCCAAAACTTCCAAAGATTTTCCCCTGCGGTTCATAGATCAAACAAAACTAATCAAAACAGCTGACAAACGAGTGTTTGGCTGAGGAAAAGGGACTTTAGTTCAATCACGTGTCCAGCGTCAAAAGCTATGGTGAATAAACCATGCATTCTTACAGTGGTCCTTGATGAAACTTTTTATATAGCCTGAGAATGAATCAGTAATGGCATAAACAGAAGCAAAACGACATCGTAACCGTCTTCTGACGCACAGGAATATCGAATTTATCAGCATTAAACAAGAAATTTACACCACATCTGTGTTTGATTCCAAAGATGTATAAGTAGGTACTAAAATGCAATGTAGAGGGAAACCAAACCTCATTACTGAGAATTATTCACACTTGAGTAAACGGTTATTTTCCTTGTCGCATGAAAGATGTTCCGTGCACATTCGGAGACTCCGTAAATGCATGTCACTCACGACAGGTGAAACTAAGTAAAGCTGTCCAAAATAATAAAGCATTTCTCTTTAGTCATGTTTCCCAAACTCCATATGCCCCGATACCTCTGATTCTACCATCTACATAATGTAATTTTCCTCACAAGAGTGCATTGGAAAACATTAAGCAAGCTCTGACTTTCGTTGTCATTACTACCAAAATGACGCCTACATACTCTAGCAACGCTATCTAATGATCACCTGTCGGCGGCCTACCACTGCAAACGAAACGACCTTATTTATCGGCAAATTTACTGGTGGGAACTCTGTTTCCATGAAATACTGCACTCACTACGCGGTTTCACAATGAGGGAATGGCAGGATGCGACCACCAGGACTCCGCTAAAAACAGCGCGAAGACATGGTTCATGAAATTTGCTTAGAGAAATTTGAGCGGCCGGACATTACGGTTCGGCTTGATGTTATACACTGTGTTCGAAAGAATCGCCATTATATACTTATTGGCTGATTTTACGGTCGTTAAAAGCTGTCTTAGCAGCACGGAACAGGGTAAACGCCACAGTACATACACAACAATTTTGCCCAAGCACTATTATGTACCCCAAGGTTATGTACACCGAATTTCGGGATGTTCCTCTTCTAGTGTTTGTTAATATAGAGAACGCTGTAACGTCCAAATATTTACCTAAACCAGCGCAGCGAAACTTACTCAGTCTTGATATTGGACATGAAGTAATTATCTCCTGATCTGCTGAGCAATGTCAAAAGCTCAGCGCAGTGACACTGCGCAAACGTGTCTATGAGATACTGATTTTATAACCGTCCGTCATTTGACTGGAGTGTTGGGTTTTGTAGAACATACCATTGTAACGGTGGAAACTAGTGATGGGGCAGGTGAGCAGTATTTGGTTGTTTGGGAGGCCAATTCGCGTCTAGTGAAAAGTGAAATTCATTACCAAATTTGTGGAATGGCTTTGCATCATTTGCCTGCATTTGACTGATAATCAATGAGTATCCAGGAAAGTTCAGGAAGACGCGTTTGAGAAGAAGGCGGATACTCAGTTTTTATAAACAAAATGCACATGAGAGTTCTTCTTCCCTGCCCAATAGTCTGTAAATGTTCAGTGGGTGTTTTCTAATAAATAACTCTGCAGCGAAAGCCTTCTTCCATTCACCATAATCTATCTTCAATGATTAGCATAACCGTAAAATTCCCTTGCCAGACGATTATTTTTTGTGCTTCATCCTATCTTATCCCTGTAAGCTGTAAGCCTTATCACACTGGTTGTATTTGGAAACCTCTCGCAGATGCGTTTGGTGGAAATGTAAGCACACATGTGGATGAGGCTTCAGAGTCCAAGTGGGATAATCTCACTACCAACGAGATTCTTCGGAAAGACGCTCAGAAGCTGGAGTAATTTGTTACAGGAGTCAGAGATAAGATAAGGTGATCTGTTCAAAATCAGGCTGGTCTCTCTAGCAAAAGCATCTTAGATACAGCTATAAAAAACATTCTTTGTATATCAACAGGGCAATTTTTTGGATATTAGTGAAGCGCTTGGCGGAGGTGGTAACTACTCAGGACGCTGAACAGGATGACTTGAATGCTGGCGACGAAGTCTGATTCAAACGTTTATCCAACAGAACCTTCTAGGGTATCGCCAATTACATCGAAACGTAGCATTACGTTTTTCGTTCTTTGATCTTGCGTAGTTCGCAATGCATAGTCCTTCCAATCACGTCTAAGCGAAAAGATGTGCTGGCCATATTAGTAGCTAAATACTCAAACATAACTTGGATCTAATAGTTCTCTAATCATCCTCGGTTTTCCCACCAATGCCATTTTGGTCATGTTGTAAGTCAAGAGGGTAATACTGGGCATTTATTGCAGCTAAGAACCAGGATTTTATGCTCAAAATGGCTTATGGCCCAGGATTCAGGTAACAGTAAGCGACAAGGAACTGGGATATCGTTTTATGGAATAGGGTGAAAGTTGATTAGGATGAACACCATATAAACAACTTGTTTGTGTATTCCTATTAAACGGCTATAGTAAAAAATCTGACGTGTCGAAAAATGTTCCCTGGACAGGCTCTTTGGTTGTAAGCTGCTGATGTTTCATCTGCAGATTAAAGAAAATGTTAAGCCTCCATCCGTACTGTGTTCACTTTTCCAAAGTTCATCGATTTAATCTCAATTTTCTGGCTGAAAATAAAGAAACTGTAAAGTCACGCATGGCTTTTCCATGTATAATAAATTTGCTTCAAAATCTGATCAAACAATTTAAGTTTGGGGAACATGGTATGAGATGTTTGGGTACTTTTACCATAATCCATCCGAATAAATACATGAAACGCTTAGAGGGAGAATAGACAAATGTGATCCTCTTTTCCTTTTTGGAAGATGTACAATCAGTGCCCTATATGATCCCGCTGTCTGAGAACTGAAGTAGGAGTTAATGTTGAACTCTAGCTGGGGATGAACGTTAGGCGCTTTGAATGTATTTGCTAGTGGAGTGGCTGAGGACTTGTAGAGCACTTTAAAATGTAAATATTAAAAGTAAACATTAAATGCTTGTTTTATGGGGTGTAAATAAGGAGAGTGCTGTTGCGAGGATGAGCCATTTTTTCAGCAGAAACAATACGCACCTTGTCGGCGTCTTCTTTCCTTAGAGCTGTATTAAGATGTCAGCATGAGGCTGATTGAAACAAATAATCTTCCTGTCTCCAACTTGAAAGTGAAAATGGTAGGGAATCGGTTTACCACGTCTGCCTTAAAGTGTTTCTCAGTCATCCGACCGAGAGGTGATTCACAAGACGTTTTTTTCATAAATCAGAGGTGATAAACACAAATAGACAGATTGTGTGGGTACTTGTGTTTGATTCTGTGATTGTTCGTTGAAACCAGGGCCAAGTAGAGGACGGAACGTGACTTCAGTTTACTTCGGCTTTGTGGCCATCACTGGCAGAATTGGCCTCAGCAGTTTACTTAGAGATTGCTTAAGAGGTCAGTCATCAAAATTTTCATAATCGGCTAATAGGCTCGCGATAATTTTACAAGCGTAAGAACGGAATATCCACACAGATTCTACAAAGGGCTGTTACAATTAGTGTGGACCAATCATGGTATTTCAGACGCCGCTGAACTGGCCCGACCAGTTTCCATTACTGGTTCAATCAGGTATTTGCTGTTAATCTGAGCATAGGCTCTTGTTTACGATCCGCATGAAAAGACGTGCTATTCTAAAGATAAAGTACACCAGACATTATCAATTCTATTCTCTCCAGTTCGACTTGAGTAGCATCAGAATTGAGGTAGACCAATATGAGACACAGGTGTAACAGTGGATACTACTGATGAAGCGTGCGAGTGGCATGTGGTTTTCTCGTAAATCTTCTTCGCGTCTACTGAAAAGTAAGATTTGCCACGGAATTTGTGGAATTGCTTTGTGGCATTAATTTCCGTTTGAGTCATGGTCACTGAGTATCCAAGAAAGTTTAAGGAGACGCTTTCGAGAAGAAGACGGATATCCAGTTGCCATAAACAAGATGCATATGAGAGCTTTGCTTACCTGTTTATTGATTTGTAACTGTTCATTTGGTGTTTTCAAACAGATGATTCAGCGGCGAAGGCCCTCTCCTTGTCACAGGTAGTAGGCGGTGAATACTGGAAACGTTTGATGTATATTCAGTAGCATAAACTTAGTAATAGTTATATGTTAAACAGTGGAAACACTGCCCCCAGAATAAAGCGTGTTTGAACAACATTGACATCTTACAGTATATATTTAAAATTATGCAGTTTTGGTACTTATGGGTATAACTATTCTCAATCATCCTTCCTTCTTTAGAGGTATCAAACGTTGCCTTTGTTGATGCTGTACTTCGCGGGCGCAAAATATTCACGACATACGACTGCAGCAGATTTCGGTTCTTTTTCAAAGTGAAGGCAGCTATGCAAGACACCATGAGATGAGGAACGAATTCAGACGTCACTTCTGGCAAATTAATATATATCTTTTATCCGAAACAATAAGCATTAGTTATCGGTCACAAATAGCTGTAAATACAAATGGCACAAAATAATTTCACGAAACAGACAAAAGTAGAGAAACGGCAAAGTTACATATGTATTCATTCGGGAAGTTTGATGTTAGCTTTGAGAAGTGTGTGACAGAAATGATCTTCAGAAATGGTAGCCATTGACGTTCCTAGTGCGACGAACAGCGTATTTCACAGTAGTTTACAAATATGCGATACTGCCGGTACTTTTAATAAAAAATGTGGAGTAATTGGTAGGGGACTACCTTGAATCGCCACATTATAAATTTTTGTCCACAGTAGTTAGTCTATAGACGTTATGTTTTCCCAAAAATTAGGACTGTTTTAGGGTACGGCAAAAAGTAACATTGTGGTTGAAAATCGCTGAAAACCAAAAAAGTGCATAAAATATTCATTTTTGGTAAACTATTTTCACCTTGTTATCAGAGGAAGCATGTACTTGATTCTCTGTCCCACCGCTGACCTGCCAACTGACAAGCTTGTCATTTTTTCTTGTTTATCGCTCTAAGAGAAATTCACTCCGAACTAGTCAACTACGGAACCGCATTATATCTCATTTTAACCCTCTGTCCGATTAACCAAAACAGATCAAACAATTACTGACGTCTACACACGTGTTACTCTCGACATATGGCTGGTTTTCCAGCCCGTATCCCGCATTTTCGACGGACGGTGACTGAACATCTTTCTGACTGAATTTGCTATCAGCTGTCACATTTACACCACAAAACGTCAAGTCCTGGCAATTCAGGACAGGCTTTTATTAAAGGTAGCAGTTATTTCCAGACATTTTCACGTATTATTCTTCCGGGATTTGCTGTCCCCCTTTAGATCTAACAAACCAGATTTTTGCAAATTTCGTTCGGCTCATCATTCAGTTCAGAACTGTTGTATGGCCATTATCCAGGTCTCAGCTCAGTCTTAGTTCGCTAGAAATCCTACTTCTGTGTGTGTTCTTGAACCACACCCTCATACTCGTGGACTTTTTCATGTAGCTATAAATGTCATATACCTATATTGTTGTATGTCTGAGTAAAGTAGAAAACGCTCGAATATAAAGGATAATTCACTTAAATTTTTGGGATAAGCAGATATAATGTAGCGTGGGTATACACTATAATCACAGATCCCATGGCAGTGAGCAACGTACGTGTGCTGGCAGCCAACGATGGCGCAACCCCAGCCTTTTTTCTTTACGACTACATGCCATTTCATTTGGATGCTGATTGAGTTCAGTTCTTAATGAACATTGGGGTTCAGTAGGGCTCTTGGGCTAATGACAATGAAACATTTCTATAAGATGCCCTTATTGCAAGTAGATGTATAGCATTTCCAGACTCACCGTGCCTGTTATGACATACCTGATAAGAGATATTTTGTGTGCATCGCTTTAAAGCTCGATTCAGTAACTTGATTTTACATTTAGCCCAAAGATCTTTACCCAGTGAGCCTCTTGAAGAGTGGCAGAAAACGCGCTCTAAGAAGTATTCAGAACGACCAACTGCCAAACCTTCTGGTGGACAGCGCCAGGAGTACAGTGGTACTTTCTGAAAATAGAGTGCAGACATTTTTGTGTTATTCGTACGACTGGACGGAGTTAATCTTCAGGACACAGAAAGGTTCCCACAAGAGCGTAATTTCCAAAATATACTAGATGCAGAAATATGTCCTTATTTTAAATGATGACGTGGCGTACAGTTGCACAACCGCTGAGATGCAGCACGAGCAAGTGCCAAGCATCTGATGTTTTTGCATTACCAACATTATGAGGACGTTTCAGAATTCCAACCAAAGGTTCATCTTGCAAACAAGGTCATTCTACACGGAATAGGCGGAACCAATCTATAGTTGCTTTTCCCTACTGGTGAGGACCAATGAATAGATAACAATGAATAATTATTTAGACGATTGTACCTTCCTTTTGAGATGTCACCATCCCAGCAGCCAGAAAAAACGTATCCATAATATATGAATTCATTAGCTGTAATCTTCGTAGGAATATATCCTGTCCAAGAGTAAGTTGACCACTGCCGGTTAACCACTGTTCGTCTAATGGCTTTTTCGCGAACTACTAGCCGGGAGGAGATTCGTGGGTTGCCCACAGGTGATGATTCCTACTTAAGACAAAAATGTGTATAGTTCTTTTTCGCCATAGATGGGCTTCACATAGACTTCAAAATACCAACTGGGATCTACAAGTTCCTTGCACCATAAATGACCGGTTAATTTGGGGGCTTGCTATATTACGAAAGATAGTGTGGTCTGTTTCCAGGAAGGCTGCTCTGAATGGTGGCAGGATGATCTTCAGAGTAAACAACAAACGCGCTTTTAAATGAACCAAACTACATCAAGTCAGCGAGTGCGTCTCAAAGACGTCAGGATCAGTAGGCACTCTGTATTTCATATTCTAGCAAAAAAAAAATAATGAAAATTTTACAAAAGAAACAAACAAACAAATATTTCAACTACGAGTTACCACATGTACAAACCTACGAAACAAGGTAAACGAGACAATAGATACACAACAATTTTGTCCAAACACTATTATGTACCCCAAGGTTATGTACACCGAATTTCGGGATATTCCTCTTCTAGTGTTTGTTAATATAGAGAACGCTGTAACGTCCAAATATTTACCTAAACCAGCGCAGCGAAACTTACTCAGTCTTGATATTGGACATGAAGTAATTATCTCCTGATCTGCTGAGCAATGTCAAAAGCTCAGCGCAGTGACACTGCGCAAACGTGTCTATGAGATACTGATTTTATAAGTAGCCGTCACTTGACTGGAGTGTTGGGTTTTGTAGAACATACCATTGTATTCGAAGATTGCTGTTTTCACCTTGTTATCAGAAGAAGCATGTACTTGATTCTCTGTCCCACCGCTGACCTGCCAACTGACAAGCTTGTCATTTTTTCTTGTTTATCGCTCTAAGAGAAATTCACTCCGAACTAGTCAACTACGGAACCGCATTATATCTCATTTTAACCCTCTGTCCGATTAACCAAAACAGATCAAACAATTACTGACGTCTACACACGTGTTACTCTCGACATATGGCTGGTTTTCCAGCCCGTATCCCGCATTTTCGACGGACGGTGACTGAACATCTTTCTGACTGAATTTGCTATCAGCTGTCACATTTACACCACAAAACGTCAAGTCCTGGCAATTCAGGACAGGCTTTTATTAAAGGTAGCAGTTATTTCCAGACATTTTCACGTATTATTCTTCCGGGATTTGCTGTCCCCCTTTAGATCTAACAAACCAGATTTTTGCAAATTTCGTTCGGCTCATCATTCAGTTCAGAACTGTTGTATGGCCATTATCCAGGTCTCAGCTCAGTCTTAGTTCGCTAGAAATCCTACTTCTGTGTGTGTTCTTGAACCACACCCTCATACTCGTGGACTTTTTCATGTAGCTATAAATGTCATATACCTATATTGTTGTATGTCTGAGTAAAGTAGAAAACGCTCGAATATAAAGGATAATTCACTTAAATTTTTGGGATAAGCAGATATAATGTAGCGTGGGTATACACTATAATCACAGATCCCATGGCAGTGAGCAACGTACGTGTGCTGGCAGCCAACGATGGCGCAACCCCAGCCTTTTTTCTTTACGACTACATGCCATTTCATTTGGATGCTGATTGAGTTCAGTTCTTAATGAACATTGGGGTTCAGTAGGGCTCTTGGGCTAATGACAATGAAACATTTCTATAAGATGCCCTTATTGCAAGTAGATGTATAGCATTTCCAGACTCACCGTGCCTGTTATGACATACCTGATAAGAGATATTTTGTGTGCATCGCTTTAAAGCTCGATTCAGTAACTTGATTTTACATTTAGCCCAAAGATCTTTACCCAGTGAGCCTCTTGAAGAGTGGCAGAAAACGCGCTCTAAGAAGTATTCAGAACGACCAACTGCCAAACCTTCTGGTGGACAGCGCCAGGAGTACAGTGGTACTTTCTGAAAATAGAGTGCAGACATTTTTGTGTTATTCGTACGACTGGACGGAGTTAATCTTCAGGACACAGAAAGGTTCCCACAAGAGCGTAATTTCCAAAATATACTAGATGCAGAAATATGTCCTTATTTTAAATGATGACGTGGCGTACAGTTGCACAACCGCTGAGATGCAGCACGAGCAAGTGCCAAGCATCTGATGTTTTTGCATTACCAACATTATGAGGACGTTTCAGAATTCCAACCAAAGGTTCATCTTGCAAACAAGGTCATTCTACACGGAATAGGCGGAACCAATCTATAGTTGCTTTTCCCTACTGGTGAGGACCAATGAATAGATAACAATGAATAATTATTTAGACGATTGTACCTTCCTTTTGAGATGTCACCATCCCAGCAGCCAGAAAAAACGTATCCATAATATATGAATTCATTAGCTGTAATCTTCGTAGGAATATATCCTGTCCAAGAGTAAGTTGACCACTGCCGGTTAACCACTGTTCGTCTAATGGCTTTTTCGCGAACTACTAGCCGGGAGGAGATTCGTGGGTTGCCCACAGGTGATGATTCCTACTTAAGACAAAAATGTGTATAGTTCTTTTTCGCCATAGATGGGCTTCACATAGACTTCAAAATACCAACTGGGATCTACAAGTTCCTTGCACCATAAATGACCGGTTAATTTGGGGGCTTGCTATATTACGAAAGATAGTGTGGTCTGTTTCCAGGAAGGCTGCTCTGAATGGTGGCAGGATGATCTTCAGAGTAAACAACAAACGCGCTTTTAAATGAACCAAACTACATCAAGTCAGCGAGTGCGTCTCAAAGACGTCAGGATCAGTAGGCACTCTGTATTTCATATTCTAGCAAAAAAAAAATAATGAAAATTTTACAAAAGAAACAAACAAACAAATATTTCAACTACGAGTTACCAACAAACCAAACCTACGACCAAATTGGGCCAGTTACCCGGTAAAAAAGAGAGACAATGCCACTCAAGATTTCATGTGCATGTGAGAGAGAAGAAAAGAAACAAACAAACAAATATTTCAACTACGAGTTACCACATGTACAAACCTACGACCAAATTGGGCCAGTTACCCGGTAGAGAGACAATACCAAATTGGGCCAGTTACCCGGTAAAAAAGAGAGACAATGCCACTCAAGATTTCATGTGCATGTGAGAGTAAAAAGAAGAAAAGAGGATCACTCGCATGCAACTTTCGGAGCGCTTGTGATAATGTACTTGGTCGTGTGTCGCCGGAAATAGAACACGCTGGAGTACAGAAAATTGGGCAAAACTAAATTAATAGTTTGTCATTATTCTCTGAGAAAATTCAGCGCAGTTGTGAACAACCAATGAGTGTCTTTTAATAAATTAAGCACGAACAAAAATTTAAAATGCCAAATGAAGCATCTACCGACTTATTGAGTTAAGTAACCAAATCCGGGTGGATGTCAGAATGCTTTAATTTGAGGGATTTTTCACTTTCACGAAAGACCTTGTGGTTATCAATGATTGTACTGTTTTATTGGCTAAGAGAACTCTAAGAATCTGATTTTTGGCTATCCGGTTTCATAATACTAGATTGCAGTGATTATGCACTTGGCTCTTTTAACCTTTTTCTCTCTCAATCATTAACTGGTAGATCTAATTTTAATGTAAAGCTAAGTCTTAACCACGGTTGACTGGCTAGTTCCCAGGACGGTCGACAGACTTGCGGCGTAAAGGCTGAGAAAATGCATCCCGAAGAGAAAGAAGGCGTAGCTAAGCTTTCTGGATCTGTACACCTGTATATTCACTTGCCACTATCGAGGGTCCTTACAGAGTCTTGGTACATGCCATACAATAAATAACAGAAACATCAGTGTTTGGAAAGTTTTTTATTACATGCTCCTTTTTTTCTTAATCATTTTGAGCCTAACGTCAGTGGATGCATATTCTTTGTGCAACTGAGGGATATGGGGATTCAAATTCTTAAGAAGCTTTATGAAAGTAACCGGTATATAACAATGCAACCATTATGACGCTCACAGTTTTGACGCTATGCAAATTCACTCGCACCTTGAATTCGATCCTTGAGGCTCTTTTATTAACTAAACATTAAAGCAGTTGATTCACTTTAATCCCTAAATGAACTTTGGTAAGTCATGTAATTTTCTGCCATAAAATAGTCATCATATAAACTTCCTTCGCAGATTTATTTGATAGGAAGTTTGATCACTCAAAGAGAATAGGATTGGGGCAATTGCATTTTAGAGGAAACGTTAATTAACTTACGTCTATTACAGGTTATTTGCTCATTACGGAGACTCTTTTTGACTTTCAACCAATAAAAATCTGACTCTATCTGTAGGTAATCTTAACGCTCTGGCAGTCTCAGCTTGGGTGAAACACAACTTCATAAGTCTTCATACATACTATCAAGTATTTTGACGAACTGTATGACTTCCAAAATCACCAGATCATCCACACCTTCCTAGCTATGATCGGAGACGGGTTCCAGTAAACAGCCCGGTGGCGCAAAATTCAACTGCAATATATTTTACTATCGTACACGCAAGGGAGCTTCGAAATCGGCCATCTTTGTGGGTCGTACGATAACCTAAAATCGTTGGCGAAGGAAAAATTGAATTCACACATGCAGCTGGAAGATGCCAAAGCAAACATGGAGATTAGAGGATGCAGTTCATTGTAAGTTGTTTTTCCATGTTTTATACGTGTACAGAAATATCAGAGTTTTTCGACAAGAAATCAGTTATATACATTTCGAATCTGAACAACCCACCGAACTTTTCTGTCGGCATTGGTGAATACTGGCCAGATGGCAAAATCTGGCTCTGATGGACGCTTACTGTAGAACCATTGTCACCGATGATTAAGTGTTTTTTTAACAAAACCTAGGCTCAATCATAGTTGCGAGTGCCTAAACTCCCGCCGTAAGAAGCGAACTCTGTGACCTTAGCCGATTGGAAAACGTTGATGGTAATCCTGAAGGAACTGAATATTTCTGACCAGAAAAATATGTAAGGCTTAGTCCTCAAAATTTTCTAATGTTCCTGGTTCACAGATTATGCAGCAAATAAAATGAAATCCAGCGTTTCCGTTTTTAACAAGGTGTACGAACTACGCAGTGCTTAACTACTTCGTCGCCCTGACTGCTGTGTAATTTTTCTGGAAAGACTTGCGACAGGAATTTGTTTGCGTCAAGTGACTCCATTGGTTTTCGGGCTTCATTTGGCTTCACACCTGTAATGCAACTTCTGTTCGTTTGTTACTACATTGTCAACTATTCACATTGTTCTTAAAATAAATTCAGAGTTCAGAATAAACAGCCCCCTGAACTTGTAACCTCCCAAATGTGAGTTGCTCGTAAAAACTTTGAAGACAGTTCAAATCCAATCACAAGAAGTGTAGGTTATCTTAAGTCTCCATTTTTGAATGCAATTGAAAAGCCCAAATTCTATTCTGCCACTTGTTTCTCTCTGGAACAACAACCAACTATTCAAACCCTGTGTTCAAGAAGAGGGAGCGAGAACGGTATACACGTTCGTAAAATTTTAATATGGTCAAAATAGCTTATTCGGAAACTTGAATCAGAGATTATTTGGATGAGCATCAAAGGCGCGGCGCAAACCTCACGTCCAAATATGCAATTGTTTTTGTGGCGAGTCGAACAGATAGATATAAAAATAACGCTTTAATGATAAAAAATTGATTAATAAACCCCACTCCTTCGATTAACTCTTCAATAAAATCTGTAATAATGCAAAAGGATTTGAAAGTTCCGCCAGAAAATTTTTTTCTGCTTTCAAGGTCAACATATGATGAAATACCGTGATGCACCATTCCTACTGAAGCCCCCAGCAGAGTGCATCTTGGGTAGTCCAATGGTAGATTAAAATAAGGAAAAAAGTGCTATACAATGGTTCTTACCTTTCGAGTGTATCCTCACTAGATGTGATGATCGCCAGCTTGTGATTGCCACTCGGAAATCGTTAAGTGCATGAATCTCACTCTATAAGGAAAGTAGCCATCACCATGAATCTCAAAGGTTCTGAGGGATCCCGGATTTGTTAACCTGAGAACGATTAGTGTAGTACTTATGTACAGTGCATTGCAATATCTCGAAATTCGTTCCAGCTGAATAGTTGGGTGCCTGCCCGGTGCAGTCAGGCAAAATCATCCTAAGCTAAGAGATTCACCCGGGTTTCAAGTGAGCTTCCCGTCAAAACTAAATGATTAGGAAGATGAGTGCCAAAGTCATCTTCAAATTTTTGAGGTAACAGTTGGCTCCTATCAAGCATCATTCAAAGATTGTTGAGAAGCAGAGGAGATAGGTGTCCAACCACCATGCAAAATCATTCAAAGTTGTGCCTCCCCTCAAGCTGCTCCCAGAAAAGACGAGTAGCTGCACGCCCAGTGATGCGCATTGTAACTACCTCTTAGAAACTGAAATATGCTAGTAACACATGCTTCTTTAGGTTTGCATCGTTTGCCCAGAACTTTTCGAGCATCGGACATCTCAACCATGCACCATCTACTAAAGGTTGAAGTATAGAGGGGAAAAATCTGAAACCAAATTATTGCTACAGTCCTCTCCTCCAACAAAGAAAAGTTTTGGAGATAATAATGTTGATGAACCTGGGAGCTGGGACCGCAGTAGGAACGCAATCACATGACTTTCGCTGCTTCGGCATGTTGGCAAGGTAAACAGTAATGTAGAAAGTAAGATGGGCCAGCAAACTGTAATGGTCACGGGCAGAAATGGGCATTTTCTTAAATGATTTTGCTTGGCCACATGTTTTAGATAGCAAATGACCATGTAGAATTGAATAAGTTTGTGGTCATTGGGACTTCCAACGTTGAACTGAAGGAATTCATGAAATCTTCCACCTCTATAGACGAATAGTGAATTTTTAACAAATGTGTGTGTGACAGTTTTCTATCACTTGATACGATGCAGGTTTTTCCTGATTCCCAAGTATAACCATCCCAATAAATAGTCTGGCTCCTTGCTACTTCTTTACGAAAACTGGTATGCCAGTTAATATTGGATTCACGGAGAAGTTTGCATTTTTCGATCAGTCCAAATAGCTGGACAGCTGCACCATAAGCGGCAACAGTTCATGCATCAACAATCTAAGCGCACATGGCCACTGTGCCAGCCGAACCCAGTTTACCTTTGTTAGTTACCAAAATAATTACCACAGACTAAAACAGCGCTTCAAAAAGGTCAACCTTTTCGGTCTTCTTTGTAACCACGGGCTACAATGACCGCTTTTTCGAAACTTTCCCAACGATGTCGGTACGCTGATGACTTTCGGCTGTTTGGGTCTATAACAGAAGGTGACATATTTCTATGCCGTAATGATAAGCTTCGGTTTTCTCAACTCATAAGCAAGCTAAAGTTTAAATATGTAACTTCGGCTTTGGCATACTAAGAAGAAGTAAATAGCTTTTGGCACCCCGCCGTCAATTGAGGATAACATTAAGTATTTCCTAAGGCCTACCAATAGACAAAATCTCATGAATAGTTTCAGTCGATCGAATGGCATTCGCATTTTCTCTGCAAATGTGGCCGCAGCTTCATTTATCTTTTCAAATATTGTTCACTAAAAGCAAGTGATGTCAATGTCATAGTTTATTACCCCATGTTCTTTGCAATAAAGCTTACTGCTTAACTGTCATACAATTAAGGCGATTCACTAGCAAACGAATCTCCGTATAATTATTCTTTTCATGCCTGTAGTCAGCACGCACTTTGATGCTTTTACCTAATTCGCCGTGTAATTTTAGACCACCCACCCATTTTTTTCCTGGAAATCCATCCAATTTTTTTATGTGGCCCAAGTACCCAATTAGTCTCATCTGGGAAATTTCTGTTGCAACCCACAAGGCTTGTCCGTCATTACTCATTGCATGATGCACTCCTGTGACAACCCTTTGTCTGACTTGCTTTCTTTAAACATACGTTCATCATCCTGAAACTTTATGCCCATTTTTATACCTTCCTTCGGTTTTGCATTGAAATTAGGCTAAAATATTTCCCTTGTCAAATTGTTTGTTTTTTTCTGGGACGAATCGATTAATATTCCATACACGTGTCCAAGACAGCCAGTAATTGCACTCCTAAAAGCGTGGTTTGTACGGCGCATTCTCGTTTACAGAAAGTTACGTTGGACATTATACTGCGTTCGCTATACTTTTCGGCTCACACACCTGTATGCTCTATACCACAAGCCAAATCCAATATGATCGTAAGATCCAGAATGCACTCAAAATCAAAGTCCCATTTTACTCAACACACTCCGTGCAAACGAAGTCCCGAAAGGGAATTTTTGAGAATCCGTTTAATTGTTTAATTCCTGTTTACTCCAACGGAAAATTCCCATTAATTTTTTTTGCATTTAAATCATTGAAAAAAGTGTGCCCACGTAATGTCCTTCCACGTGTGTATGACAAAGACAAGCTTCATTTCCGACGCTCCTCAAGGAAATTAGCCAAATCATATGGTTTTATTGTCAAAACATTTTTCTCAGTTAAATAAAAAATTTGAAAGACTGTTGTGGTCATCAAAGAAACTTCGATTTAAAGTACAAATAAGCCGGAGCTGCCAATCATGGAGACGTTTGTCATTGTGAAATCAAACGGGCGGTTAGCTTTAGTGTGCAGAGTTTGATGAACAAGTACGTCTTCAATAAAACAAGTTTCGTAGCGGTACCATTATGCCAATGTGCGGTGAAGTTGCGCGGCCGCGTAGAACGTGAATTCATAGCTTCTTTCTTATGAAAACTCTAGCAGAATAAATCGCATGAGCAAAGGTCTGAATCGGTTTGTACTCTACAATATACTTCTACAATATACATCAAATGGCTCGCGGCTTCTAGGTCCTCAAGTTTTTTATGCCGGAGCCCCACATGCTTACATTTTCATAGACGGTTTTTTAGGATTTTCTGCTTTTTTAATGAGTATGCTGCGAGACCTGTCGTTTTTCGTGCATATGTCAATCGTCGGATAAAAATACAACACGCACTTGACTCCAAACGGACTGCCAAAAATTTACACCTTAGCTGACACTACAGTTCCGAGTAAGAGACACTTGGTCGCACATCTTAGTCACGTGACAAACTAAAATGGTTTTTATCCTTTTGAATCAGTACTAATAATGTACCGGATTCTGCTAGACACAGTATTGCCTGAACTGGTGCGCGAAAGGTAGTTTGGCATGTATTTCAACGAGAACGTGCAAAATGACAAGTCATTTTAGTTAAGCTAGGTGAACACATGATCGGTCATCAAAATCCTGGCTTGTAGAGCAATGCTTAACAGATTATGAGCTTGCCGACTTCAGCAGAACGTATTAATTACCCATGAAAACCAATGTGACGGGACAGTATATGTGAATATACTTCATACTTGGTTCTTGTTGTCAACTGGTGCGGACAATTCTGTTTACACTAAATTCTATGTTGAGTTAAATTTCTAAAATGTGGTATGGCCAGGTGCGCTTCCAAGCACATTTAGTGTGCCGCAGTTTTCCTTCTTCATTCTCGCTGGTTTAGTGATAGTTCTCCTGAATGAAGTCACAATCCGAGGGTAAAGGGTACAGATTTTTTCTCAACCATATGTTTGATGGGGTCATTCCTACGTTAGATTCTATGCACTCTAGCTAGTATCTGCTTCAGTCACATTAACGTACGCTTACAATGCCATGCCAAAAGATGTCGCCTTAATGTGACTAGTGAACCGGAATGTCGTCATTCTGTCACCATCTGAGTTGACATTTTGTGAAGTTGCCTCACAGCGAAAGATTAACCAGAAGGTCCAGAAACTGCACCATCTCAGCCGTCTTGTATAGTGAACATATCAATATTTGCAATGTATTTCATATTTGAGCATTTGCTGCTAATTACCAGACAATCAAGTATTGTGTTCGTTTTGTGTGTTGCAGATTTGTACCCATTCCCCAGGGTTCTGCCACTGGACACTAGAACGGCTTACGCTGAAATTTACCACAACATGCGGTACTCTCTTATTAACTCCAAGAAGTTTAACATAACGCAGTGCCAGCACAAAGGAAACGCTTGCTTTGAAAAAGTCATATAAGAGGGAATATTAACCGAGGTTAACGAGCATTACTTTGAAGAGATCACGTAGATGTTTAGTGTGGGATTCCCACCATCGTCCACAAACCTAGCGAGGCTGCTTAGGGCTTCAGTAGCGGATTTATAGGTGCAGTGTATTGAATGCCATGATTAACTTAAAAATGCGCACGGTATCTTAATTAGAATACAAGTTCCCCTCTGATATCAAGAAATAACAGTAGTTGTGTTCAGAATTTCACATGCCAAATGTATTCAGAGAACATACTTTTTAGGGAATTCGGGTGTTGAATGTTAGAGGCAGGTGATACTTTGAAACACGTGTTAAATATGGGCTTGACGGAAATGTTCAACCAAAAGGAAGTGCAGATTTACGACTACTGCTTAAATTCTCTGTACCAGTGGCCCGGGTCCAATTTTGAACACAAGTGAGGTGGCGTGAAATGTTTTGAGTTGGTCATGGGAGGACGACCTGGATGCCGAATTCAAGAGTTCAGAACTGGATACTGGTGCTAGTAAATCGCGATCTGGTGCCGCTTACGAGTCTTGTTTTCTCCGTTTCATGAGAAATGATTTACTGCGGTTATTATGTAAAAAGTGAGAGGTCAAACCAAGTGACATTTGCGCGGGAGGTGATGAGATTGGCAGGTATGCTTTGAGCGAACAAAGCAACGTATCTTACGTTTGGCAATTCGTTATCCTGGCTTTTGGATGACCACAACGGTTAACCTTGTTTGGGGCTTGTGCGGGGCAAAACCTACCATTTTCTGTGATAATTTTTACGTCAAGAAAGGGTTAATTGTGAAAAGAAAGAGTGATACTGTGAGGTCATTCACTTCGTAAGCCTAACAATATGAGGCTAATTAAACGAATAAATGCCGATGAGGCCATAGACAGTAGTTTCATCTTTGGCTGGAAGGAGTAAAGCCATTTACCTCGAGATCATTTATTAGCAAACGTGAAGTGAACAGTTAAAGCCTTTATGCACGAAAATAAATATCGCACATTTACATAGATTTCGGAAATTGAATGTTCCCACAGGTCCCTCTGAACGTTGCTAGGTAATCATTGACTGTTACAGACGAACACTGCAATGCAGTTCCTCAACTACCGTAATCAAATGCAATGCAGTTCCTCAACTACCGTAATCAACTCTACCTTCCATCAGATTCGGCGACGAATCTTGAGCACCTGACCTTAGACTACTCACATGCTTCATCAGTAGTTTACTCCGTTGTTTGCGTAGCACAAATCTTATGATTATGGTGCGCTAATACGCAAACGTGGCATTGTAACGGTTAATTGTCATTCATAATGTCATCTTATTATTGTTATTGTCATTATTATTATGGGACTTGTGTATGCTTTAGATCAGTAGTGTGATCTTCCATCATGCGTCATAAGTTTGCTGATTAATTTTTTGCTTACCACCAATGAATTTAGTGCCACTCTCCATCTCTTTCTATGTCTCTGAAGACGTGGCATGCTGCTTTTGCGAAGTGTTGATCGAACTAGTTGCTGTGTAGCGCTGCGTGTATGACGCAATTCATAGCAGGTAATGTGCTCATATATGCGTAGGAGTATATTTTTTCCCTACTTGTTTTGCGTAATCAGATTTGACTAGAAAACAGGTATGTTCGATAATGGCCTCACTAGTTTCTATTGTTGGCTAATTTTGGGCAGATGTTTACAAGTTTTAGGCGTGTGCTTGTGGATGGAATTTCCTTGCATCCATTTTCAATTCAAATTCAAGTCCGAGTTTACCTTCTTCCCCTTATTGTATGTCCCCATGTGCAGCAGATGCAAATATGGATAAGATCGTGCGTGTGATCAGTATACTGAATGTGACCTCTCCTTCTGGAGGAAATTTTGAGCAGCCGATACAATCCAGACCGAAGCAACGTTGTTTTGACTAGACTGCGGTCGCCAAAAGTGGGACCATCTGGCAAAGCTGCTTTCTATGAAACACTTCATTAAAACCAAAAAATAACGTTCCCTATTCGTATCTGCATACACCTATCACACTCTAAAGGAATACATTGTTTTACAAGAAGCCACACCCATTGACGTAATAGCGCACAAACCAAAGTCAACTATTCAGTCGATTCAACGTGGTTTCAAAAAATTCCGTCAATCATTAATTTGACCAACGTAGTAAAATGACAAAGGCCGTGAGATTTTGTTGCTTCGAATCTTGCTCTGTAGCCGCACTACTAAATTCTCTCAATGAAAACAGACGAAGAAAAAAGTGGAGTGGATACAAAAGCACCGTGGAATGATCAGGCCCAGTTTAATAGGAGGCAGAACAATGGCTTGCGTCAAGTAAACCTGGGGGAACAAGCATTCTTACGCAAAGGCTAATTTCCATCAGCCACTCAGAGCAACCTACGTCACCTGTGGCGTAGGCGTGACATCAGCTTCTCTGTCAAGGGTCGAGTTTACAACGCTGCGGTGTGCTCCATATTAATATATTGATCAGAAACCTGGCCGCTGTGCGCCGAGGACGTCAAAAGACTTTCAGTGTTTGACCATTGATGTCTTCGGAGCATTGCCCGAATCTGGGGGGAACACCGCATCAGCAATTCTGAAGTACGTCAAATGGTATTCGGGAGAAATAACTCACCCTCGATAGATGAACTGATCACGCTTCATAGGTTGCGCTGGCTTGGCCACGTGTTGCGTATGCCAGTCGACCGACTTCCTCGAAGGGCTCTTTTCGCCCAACCATGTGAAGGCACCCTCAATGGCGCTCGTGCATCAAAGCTATTGCCTTCAATGCATAGCTCCTTTTTCAAACCCCCCCCCCACTTGACAGCCCACTGACAGTGCTGGATTTATGCACCAATATACCAGCTCGCGCGGTCAATGCGCAGCTACCTACCCTCCCTTAAATCATCGGTGAACGAAACTGCGGCAGCCACAACCACTGTACGACGAGCACGCGGTTCTTACAGCTGACAATGATGATGATGATGATGACTCAGAGCAGTTTAATAACCCGTGGCACGCCAATGCAGTTCAACCGACATCACATACTTAAGTCCATGGGGCACAAATCGAACGCTGTTTTCGATTTTACGTATCAAGCCACTAATGCGGCACCCTTCAACTAGGTAGGCCAAGCCCAAAGTCGTGCCAATTTACAAATATTCTCGGTGAATGTATTGTATGAAAATGTTTTGCTCAGTACTTTTGATTCACAAGGGTTGCTTATCATAAACTTTTGAGAGTGGGAACGGAAAGGCTTCAAAAGTTCACTGTATTTGACTGAAATCCTGCAAATTCATCTATTGCACATATTGTCTCAGCTAATTACGTAACCGAATTTTCACTCGCCATCCGCAACTCATATGTTGATAACTTTTATCTTGAAGCGAATGTAGTCGCCTCAACCATCACGTTATGCTAAACGTAGTCCACCCCATTCCTCATCTATTTATATTAGATAATTAATCTCTCTGGTGAGTTTGGAGTTTATTTCGCTCACAGTGTACCATATATCCATTTACTAATTAACTATGGAAGATGCGTAGAGCACACTTTTTATAAACCTCAAGAACGCCCCCTGCAGATAAACCCGTTCATAAAGTTAAGCAAAATGACGTCAGTACATATTCCAGGACTAGCTACAGGATGTCCTTCCAGAAAAATGATGCTCTTCGAAATTGTAAGGTCCATTTAAAGCAAAACTACAAGTGGTTCCTTTAAGTGACTAAATTTCTGTAGCAAATTTTTGTAAGTTTATGTTAACGACTGCCGTCTCATCTGTGTCACAACTCGGTGCCATCTTTGAAACACGTTTTAATTGTCTGCTGAATGGATGTGGAGGAAAATACACATATCGTGAAGTTCAGACTTACAATTCGGACATCAAATAGCACAAAAGACCCTAGGGTTTTTTCAAAAAATCTTTACAGTTGAACTGAGAATGTTCGTAAGTTTGAAAAGCACACTCACACACTCGCACGCACTCAATTTTACACTGTGGAATTCGTCTTGATTTGCTAAGAAATCTATAGTGGACTGGTTAGCATGAGTTTATTCATTTTAAGTTTTCATTTACCGCCTTTTTAACTGCAGTGAACTTTGCTACTTTGAGTCGGCTTCTCGTCTTTGCGTTCGTCTTGCTTAACCAAAAAATCTTCCTTATTGACTTTTGCAAAAATAATTTCTTTATTCTCACACTTTCTCAGGCACATTTTCACTGGAAAAGCTCAGAGGCACAGAGAAAATGCAAATAAATTTCCCCAAAATAATGTCTACCAGCCTGTTTATTTCCAACGAATTTCATAGTTTCAAAATTCTACTGTGTAGAATCTGCATTCAATATTTGTTGGTGCTGAAATATGGCACAGGGTCACATGGGACCGGGGGTTCTGATTCTATCCATAACTGTTGAATGCATTTCGAACTCTTTACCTAGTGCATTAATATGCATTTTCCATTTCAAACAATGTATCCACAGCATGTGATTATGTAATGGTATTGCATACGGTGCGAACTTGAAAATTTCACAATAGAGTCATGATCCTGAAGGAGTAGTTAAATCACTTTCGGACTTGGTTGAGCTTTCATGATGCTCGATCGAAAATCAGATGGGTGGAGTTTTAAATTATGGTAAATGAAAACGTTGGTACGTGATTAATTAATATTCCTCAAGCCACAACGGCGTACAGCTCGAAATCGGGGTTATTTGGTATTGATTTCTATTGATTGCGCCCTAAGTAGCACAGCACAAAGACTGAGGTATTGGTGCTTTTATAGTGCCATGCACCCCAATAGCCTTCATTCTCTATGTCCACTGCCAGACCAGGTACCCCAAGTTGTGTCAGGACAAATACAGAAAGAATCTCAAGGCAGTATGCACTACTAATATACGTAATCTTTCAACTCTGACATGTCTGACTTAGTTCAGTATTACTCATTGACCACCATGGTGGGCAATACGTAAACAGTTGATCATGTTAGGTCGAAAACTGAACCAAGACAAGGGATGAACGTACACCATAAAAGTTTTCTGGTGGTACAGAAAGCCTATCTGTTTCACTGCTTCATTACGTGACCCATTTCGATACAATATGTGACCAGCCGAGAAGTTGGAATACGTTGTTGGTGACCCAGTTTCTTATCACAGGGATAATGCATAATGAGCGATCCGTACCTTGTAGCCAACACACTTCAAGAATCCATTCTCGGAACTAAAAAATGTCACGATCGTGAGGAACGGGGTGCAAGCACCAAATATATATGCGCTCATTCGTATTACGTACAGGTGGACTGTACTTTTGTATGTGACGTTTACTAGGCAAAAGTTAAGGGCAGTTTGCTTACTCCTTACAAGCAAACTGCATCCTCACCTATTAATTGTTTCATGTGCAGCCTCCTAGCATGACAATGCAAGTGTACGGTTCTCCGTTGATTCTACCAGCAAGTCTTAACAGGATATGGAAAACTCCCGAATGGAGGATCATGAAGTATATCACTTGCCAATTGCCCGCCAGTCTGCCAGTACTATTCCTAATAGGTCGAGACGCATTCTTTTAAACAGTAGAGGCACCAAAGGCGGTGACAAACTGGCGGGCGGTAGCTACAGAACAGAAATGTTGAAAGAATGAAGAATCAACCTGTTGTATTCATATATGTCCGCTGGCTGTTATGGCAGTTCACATGTCTCATAACTAACGAGCACTTTATAACTTTTGGATGACGGGACAATGTCAACTTATACAGGGTGCATTGCTGTGCTTAACTTGCTTCCGTCACTTCTGCGATACCACTGGGTACGTTAGTGTTTTTTCCACAAACTTTCTTATTGAGTTCTGTTTTCGTTCAGATGTGACTTTCAGCAAATAAAACTTGACTCCTAATTCGAACCACTCCCTCTCTCTAATATAATAGTGTCTGAACGAAGTCTATTTGCTGCTTGTCATTACTGTAAGACTACTACCTACTGAGACGGACAAAACAGTATGCTTTCCAGTAGGATTTGTTGGCTAACTTGACTATGCGGTTACTAATATCTCAGATATCTTTCTACGGACGGTTGTATAATGTAGTGTTCTTCGGATCACGGCATTCTGTTTCTCTCTTAGGAAGGTGCATGGGGTCGGCATCAGGCTACCAAAAGCAATTCTTTCACGTTGTGCCACAATTAAGTGCAGCCAATTAGGCAGTTTTTGCTACCTTTTTGCCATATATATCTATATATGTCTCTATCAAAAATGATAACCCTGTTTTGTCCAAGTGAAGCAACCTCACAAAAAGGAAGAGAAATCTAAACTACAATATAATCCGAAAAAAAGGTACAGTCAATGGGTATGAACAGAACTCACGCTGACAACCCGAATGGCGACAAACACTAGCGTGACGACCGAAGAGTTCCCATATTGAGGTGGATTATAGTAGCTCGGAGTGTACGGCTTCTTGTAGCTACATGAGACACACTTCACCAGCAAGTTATCAGCACTTTATTGGGATGATACCCACTGAGCAGTTTCATGTATGTAAGTGTGAAGCAACCACTGGCAAGATCTGATATTTAGCAACGATTGGTTTTCGCGCAGTCGATGCCGTTAAAGGGATCGATAGCTTGCATTCCTCACAATTTACGTCCGCGTGAATTTTTTTCCTACTCCTGTCCATTGATAGACAGTCGACTGTTCTCTTGCTTCGACCCCTAGGTAGTTCCCTCCTGAAACCTTCTTGATGTGACCTCAGAATGGGTACATTGTCCTAGAACGTTGGTTCGACGGGACTTTTTATGCATCCGTGTTTGGACTGAACCAAGTAAAACATGTTTAGCGTCACCATTGCGTGCATACTTGGACTCAAGTGCAAAGAACCTATACAGTTTTGTTATTTCTCTTCCAGTGGGTTATTTTGACTTCCTGGGTACCGTCTGGGTGCTTCGATTTTCCTCATCCCTTAGATGGCTGTTGCGATCATTAGTAAATAGATAGGTTTGCAAATTTTCACGAAATGCAGTTTCGTGATTC
>NW_008751893.1:113022-168792 GCF_000715545.1 Opisthorchis viverrini | reverse complement strand
ATTAGTAAATAGATAGGTTTGCAAATTTTCACGAAATGCAGTTTTCGTGATTCATTCCTGCTTTCTGTGGCAAAGCTTGCACCATCTAGAGTGAAATCCACTCTGTAATTAGGAAACCGACATCCAGACAAGGGGGTCTCACTCTTGAAACTTAGCAGTCTTGACACCCTAGGTCAAGATGGCTGCTCTCCTGGGCTTCTAAAAATTCGTCCTGAGGCCTCGACATCCGGTTTATCCGGCTTTCTTCGGTGCTAACACTATGAAGCGAGCAGTCTCCACGGCAACGAAGCATCACTTGAACATAAGTGCTGTGCTGTTAATGACGATGATTACGTCCTATGGTCTTGCGCCCGTGTCGTCGTGTATGGGCATCAGTAAGCCCGTTAGGTCTATGCTCATTAGCTGCATCTCCAGAAAAGAAAACATTTGGTTTAGGATGACCAGAGAATCTTTCGTGTGTAAGGTGCCACGCTAGAACTGCCGGATTGCCGTGCGATAATCCGTTCTTCGAGCTTATGTTGAGTACAGCCATACCGCCTACACTCACGTGCTTTTATGTTCGGTTCAATCTGCACTTGACAAAACTATGCTGCCATCCGAGGTCTGATAGTAAGACTATCGCTAACGGACACAACAAGTGTATCGTTATCAACTTATGACGTGGTTATTTTCCTGGTCGAAACCCGTAGCTTAAACCTACAGTCATTTTCACTCCAAAAAGGCAATTTACGAAGCGTTATTCTTTACTTGTTTGCTTTTTTAATTTGTTCTCCATGGTGTGCTGCCGACAAATCCATCTCAGTTGTTAGTATACTAACGGCTTTATGATGCGTTGTGGCTGCCGTAGTTCAGAACGTCAACTGAAAATAGGAATGTGAGTGCCAAGCCCTAAGAGTGTTCTTTTTCCACCGCTTAAGTTAACCGCCTTAACCATCGGACCAGTTTTATCAGTGTTCAACGAATTTTTCCATTTCCCGAAATCACCGTGAAGTTTGCCACTCCAAGCCCTGCTCGCAAGTATCTGTTTTTTCTCCTTCCCTTCTTGCAACATGCCGCCAATTTCCAAATCGTTACCGTGTCATCAAAACATAGCCCCATATGCATTTGAATCCCCTGTATCGTCGTAATCAGCTTGGTATTCTCAACCGATTTAACGTGTGTCCCCAACGTGCCCATAAACCACCATATTACAGTCAAAGCGCTTCATATTCAATCTCATCTCGGACCACCTTGACCAGTTTCACGAATTCAATTTACAAACCTTTCCCATGCTATCTTCCACGAATAGGAATTCCACTATTTGACACCCGCTGACTCGCTTCACGATAAGTTCCCATCACACGTTCTAGTCTAGTCCGCCTGACCTTGTTTGATTGTTTATGCTTTTGGGGACTTAAACAATCGGTTGCGTGACCCTGATCTACTTCTAAGTTGGTACGATATAAAGTAGCAAGAACTTTCCAAAAATTAATTAAAATTTCGAAAATCTCGGAGAAACCGTTGTTGCATTTCTGTTCAGAAACAAATGTATTGTTGTAAGTCTCAGACATGCGTAATACGTTGTGCTTTTTACTACCTTGTTATGGTACTAAATACCATACTAAACACTCCATATGTAAAAAAGCAGGTATTATTAATCGTTTCATCCTGTCAGTCAAACCTGTGGTTATCGCACCGTGTGGAGCCCAAGAAGAACCTTAGTTAGTACAGCAAATTTTTATTGATGAACTTACGATAATCCATTTAATTATGAACTAACTTCCATGCTTGCTGACAATAGCCGATTAATCTTATTTTCCGCTTCACACGCTTTAGATAATATATGACCATTGAAATGCTACCTCAGGTGCAGTACAGAACCTGAATACACCCCCCCCTCCGTCCATTCGCACGCACTGTTAAATGGTCTAGTAATATGATGTCTGCAAACCATTTCTGGAAACCTAAGTGAGATTTGTAGTCACTTTTAAAACAAACTGCTGTATTGGGAAATTTTTATGTCTGGACTTGATTTTCCTGATGATCAAATTTTTGCAAAAAAATAATAATGAAAAATCGAAACAGTTTAATTGGGTTATATATAATTTTCAAGGATTGCGCTTCCTAGTGAACATGATTTACTAAAGTGGAAGATTTTGAGAGTTCTAGCAATCGTAAAAATGGTTTCAAAATGTGTGTAATTGCTTTCACTGATCGATGCATAACCATATTTTTTACCAGTGATTTTAGTTATGCCTGATTACAATGATTTCTGGCTGTTTTCTATTAACATCTTTTTTCCTTATTAATGAAGACAGTGATTCCATTCGGGTACAAATTATTGTCCATGATGTTATTCACACTCATTAATCGTCATGTGATACCTATCCACATAATCTACTAAAAGAACGTTTCAATGTTAGCAAAGACACCAGTATACGCATAAATTCCCGACGTTAAATCCATTAATGTTTGCGTTTTGGGAAGAACGTAAACAAATTTAAAAATTCCCGAAAGAGAATCTCCTCCAGAGGAAGAACCACTGGTTCTGATGCATCAACAAAACGCCAAGCAAAGTGCATACATGTAACTGAACTGCTTGTCAGTTTTCCAGCATATTTTACAGAGAATCGGTTTGAATTAGACATGCTTTTAGATGTTGCCCTCCATTGACGCGAAATTTAGTAATTTGAACAGACACAATATGTGAAGATGGTGGTACCACCACTTAGCTTTCGTTCACGAGTAGGAAGACGATAGGATGTAACAATGAGGTGTCTCAACAAAAGTGCTGATGGAAAACTTTTGGAAATCACCATTTCGCCCGTGGTAATGAAAACAAATATAGGCACAAAAGGTTCACCGATTGAATGGTCAACAACACAGGTTGAGCTTTCTACAACCATCTGTGCAAACGGAGAACGAAAACGGATTACTTACTGATTTTTGCAATGCTGCTGTAAAATAATTTTGATGTGGATGAAGAGAAAACTGATTTCAGCTTCCATTTTGTCACCTTCCGTCGAAGAGATCTGCTCTTCAGGATTTCTCCTTCGATAGCGTTTCTGCATTAAGGCCGACTACTCACAAAAGTAAAGTCAAAACACGGAACTTTGCAACTCGCAGCTAATCTAAAGAAAGGATGGAATTTCACCCTTCTTCGTTTTAACGTGAGCGTGGCAGTAAACTCTAGGTTTACCTTTGAATGGATGTACAAAAAGTCACCATGAATATCTATCAACAATAATTAACTTCACAAGGGCACATTCTCAACCACAGCGGATTCTCTTCTTGATGCTCAGCACCAATAGACCCCCAGAAGATAATCTTTCCATAACATTATCCTTCGAATATCACTCGTTTTTCATAGACTAATCGTGCGTTGACTATTGTGTATTCCCAAGAGTCTTATTATATCACAAATTTTGAAAAACACATATGAAGGTAGAGACATGAATATGCTGTGCTTCTGGTTATTAGTCTGTAAGATGCGAAGACGTTTCGTTTAGCTCCATGCCCCTTGTTGAATGTGTGGACGTGTTCTGGAATCGGCGCTGGCTAACAGCCAACATTGTAGACGGGTATAATAATGCAAGAGAGCCATACGGAAAGTGATAAATTAGTGGTTTTGAACATAGGTGATCCAGGGTGTTGAAATATTTTTCACGGACTCTATAGCTTACACGCTGCATGTAAATGTATCTTTGTACCACACAAATATGAGCGTGGTTTCAAAACATCAACTGTGGAACATGGTTTCAATTTTTTATGTCCTTCCTGCTCAAAGCTGAATGGTTGTTGTTGCTTTATCGTGGGCTGGAGAGCGTAGCTTAAGATTGACAATGCCGCCCGGCTTTTCCACTACGGTGATCACAACTTGCACCGTATTTGACGTCCCGGTTCTGATCAAAACAACTGTTTTTATGAGTTGCGATCGTTTGGCTTGTTTCATTTTTATCTCATCGTACATCTCAGTCTTGACTGCGTGTTTTATCTTGAGGCATAACATTATCCGAACTAAATTGATAGTTACAGTATAATATGTTTTTCCCACAATGGTGCACAGAACGCCACAAAAGGTCAGCTAGTCCAATGAAGGCAAGAAAGATCAACACGCAAGACTTTTTGTGCGTCCACGGGAGAAATTCTGAAGAGGTGTTTCATGTCCCCCCAGTAGCACCAATGCGGTGACCACCTCCCAAGAGATACGAAATTGAGGGTCGCCAATAATTGTTTCTTCCAGGGAGTACGACTTGTTTTTGAGTCAAATGAAAGTTTTTGTACATTAAGAAGTGTATAGGGGTAAACAAATTCCGAAAACCTTATCGGTATTTCACTGCAAATTTGTGGGAATTAACTCTAGAAATTATCTTTAAAGCTGTTGGACCCCAAGTCTAGTTTCCTGTGAGCGTATTTGTTGATGAAGGCAACCGTTGGACAGTCTGTTACAAACCGAGATAAATGAGCGGTGATTCGACTACTGCATCTTAAAACTCTGGCCTAAACAACCTCAAAACGTAGAAGTAAATGATCACTCCCCTATTTGCTCCATAAAGCTTTTTTGATGGTAAAGCAAATCGCTTTTTGCTGTGAAATAAGTGTCAGTAGTTTATCTTAAAGTATGAGGCAGGCTTTTTAACCTCAGAAGACCGATAATAAAAAGGGGCCATCTTCTGATTTTTGGTGGCACTTGTACGATGGACTGTCTCTCGCTTCTAGCACGTTGATTGGGATGATTTTGGCCACCCCGTAAAAAGCTCAACCATCTGAGTAAATTCACTTATGTGGTACACATTAGGAAGCGAATTCGAAATATGGCAATTTCTTAAAGTCTGCTAAATACCGCCCACATGAATCTGTATAGCTTTAATACTAAGCTTCGCGTATCGGATTTGGGCTAACGAGGGAAGATTTGAAATGCCCTAACTCTCTAACTATTTTTTATATTAAAGATGTCTTACGTGTGAGGTGATTATATTCATGGGAAATCGCTCACAAACTGCGTAATTCGGCTAGCTGGGCAGATCTTATGCATTTCAGTAAAAAAAAAACAGCTTTTCTTAATAACAGAGCCACTGCAACTAAACCACGGTATGAAGGAATGTGAGAACCCAGAATCTCACCACATGTAAGGAGGTTATGATTTAAAGTGGGAAAATGTGTGTATTTTTCGAAAACCACTAGCACAGCAGTGGTAGCGCCTTTTGTTAAATTCAACCAAGAGATTAAAATATCAGAAGTTTTTCAAATGGCCTGCTTAATATGTGTGGTAAGAGCAAGATGAGCAGAGGACCTTGTATTTTGCAGCTGTTGAGACAGCCACAGTTGCATTGTTCGATGAAAAAACGTTTACAGGAATGCTGCGATTATTTTGGGAACTCTCTGTGACAGTGGCTAGATTATATACTTTGTCGTGTAGTTGCGTCAGGAATATTCAACCTTTCTCTCCCTTTGCGTCATGTCAATGGCGGCGGAAAATGGAGCAGGTAAGCTCAGTCAGTAACCTTAATGTTTTGTGTTGTTGGTGATCCGGTTAAAACTATCAGATAGAGTTAGCTGTTAGTTTATATACGCAGCAGTATTCTAACTTTTCCTGAGACGTTTTTATATACCTGGCATGAACGTACGTGTGCAGTATTTCGAGATGCGCACAACACTGATAATGACGCACCGACGCGTAAGAATTCATCCTAAACGTCATTCCAGACGTTATCCATAGGACAAAGACCGGCGAGATTACGATTATCAGAAAACGAGTAACTAAGCTTTCCTCTCTGTCAGTAAACGGTCTGAAAGATATGTCAAAAGAGAAGCCCGAGTTTAATTGATCCAGATCAAACGCATGCCAGTTTGTCTCGTTGATCAATTTTTCGTTCACAGTGTCTTGAGTTTCACCGAGCAAAGATTGCCCTGTACGGTAAGTAAAAATCTAACAGTGGTACAAATGGGTATTCTAGAAAAGCGGCCGTACCTCTTGGTTTAATGGTTTGCGATTCGAATTCGTTTCTAGACCTTCCACAGCTAAAAAACTAGTACTAAAACCAGTACTTCGGAAAACGACTCCGAAATACAAACTGCCAGTGGATGTGGAGTTTAATAGTTAGATCTACATCAAAGTAAATTTTGCATGCTGGAATGCAGTGAAGGGTGCTACAGAAAATAAAATATATCAGGTGTCCACGGAGCAGCTTTCACATTAGGAAATACAGCACCGCTTCAATATGTACAGAGTAGTTATTTTCACCGCTGGTGACAACAATAAAATTTGTTATCAGATATGAAGCGTGTAAAGTACACGGGGATATACGTTTCCAGGTAATCCAAGTAAGACAGACGTGTGACTACTGCACTATACTATTTTCCTTGCCTCGTATGACAGACGAAACGAAGCATGATGGAGTTATTGGAAAGGTCGTCCCCAGAGCCTACGCAAATCTTTTACTCGGTAAGATTATGCAGCGTGAAATGACACTCCTCGTGACAAAAAGTTACGAATCCTTAAGTTACTTCTGCAGCAAATACAGCCGTTTTCTGTCCGTCTGGATGTTAGTTTTCACGTTCTCTATTTGTGTCTGGAGAGCGAACGGGAAGATAGTTGCCTAGGAAATATGAATACTCATCTCCATCAACGATTCTGCACCCCGAATGCATGGTGTTTGACTAAGGTTGTTATCTAAGCCATTCATGCTATCGATAGGCGAATGAGTAATTAAAAGGTTTATTCCATAATTTTCAATAACAGTTATCCGAATTCACAACTGATAACACAGAAAACGAATTTGATTATGACGCGCCATACCTCCTGGATATCATCCCAGTGTACTAATAAGCGCTTTGAAAAAGGATTTCGTTATATAGCTTACTGGACGCTCAAAAAAATTTCAGTCTCATCCTTTCTGTATGGTTTACTTCATATCTACGTAGATATGAAAACCTGAACATCTAATAGTCGAAAACTTGCCGCTCATCAAAGGCCTCATATTTCAGTTCTGATGCTGTGAAATACTATTTAATAAATAATCCTAGAGTACTGCAAACGGAGAGATATCATGCCAAATTTGTGCACAATTTTAAACCTACTGCCTTCTTTTAACCTGTCACACCACGTAACTTGAGTCCTTGGTAGGTCCCTTTCAAATCAAGGCGGCACACCTAAAGGATTGCATCCAAACTGTCTCTTCAGAACATATTCAGCTCTGTAAAAGCGAACTCTTCAGAACATATTCAGCTCTGTAAAAGCTTTGACAAAGTACAGTATAAAGCGAATCACTGTTTGTCATCACCTGACTTACTTTAATCCGTTCTGCTGTGATTAACCATCACCAGGCATGTAGAAACTGTTAGATCAACGGTAGTTCGACCACGGTAAGCCCAGTTGCTCGACAAGATAGAGGGGCTGCTGTCGAGTGGGTAAGACGGTCAAGCAGTGGAAATTTTTAAGTTTATTATGGGAGGAATATGATGAATAAGCAAACGTAGGGGTAGTATAGAGGTGAATATCTCTGCCTGGCACGTGGAAGGCCCAGGTTCGGTTCCCGGACGGAGAGCCAAGTCTCACGTCCGGAACTCCACTCAGGAACTCTCAAAAAGTGTCCTCAAGCGATAAGTTATTTTTTGACTCATTCCACTTTTCGCATTGTATCTATTTTTACCAACTGCATCTAACGCTTGTATTTTTACATTCTGGTAAGACAGACATTGTCAGTGCTTGTTACCTTCTGATAATCTGTTTAATTACGTCACAACTAAAACACTAACAAAACCATTAGGACAAATGCGTTAAATTAGTCGTTCCCTTATCTCCGAGCATTTTTGTGATGTAATTTCTAGCTGCTTGGCTAGGTTAGTAAATTCAAGATAGAAGTATATACGTCTCAGAGGTGGGCTTCAATGAATACAAACATGAGTAGATAAGAAAAGGTAGAAGTCAGTATCCCAGCAGCTGGTTAGATTAAAACCAGATGTCAGTTTTGGAGAGTTGTTGTCCAGTAACCTTGGAGATGATCGAAGTTCATACAGTATGCTAATTGTTCGGCCCAGCTGACTTGAGTAAGCATAATTCATTGTTCACTGGTCACTGAAGAGAGTCACAATGTATAACTTACAGAAAACTGAAACAGGATGACGTGAGTATGTAGATATTTCCGCGTTCCCTGATGAGCCCGTATGAAATGAATATGTGTGATATGGATACATGAGTTGGCCATGACATCTGATGGCAACAAGAAATATCAATTGTTCCGCTAGAATGACCAATATTTCCTACTTGCTAGCGTAATGGCTTTAAGAAGAATAAATTTTATTACAAACGATGGTAAAAAAATAGCCCGTACGTTTGGCTGATTTTGGTTTTATCGTGCTAGTTGTTTTTAGGTAAATAATCAGTCAAGTTGTTTTTTGATGCGAACTTTTCCAAGTACAAGTCATCAGTGCTACTCTAGACTCACCTTTGGGATGCAGTACATAAAATTTCCACATTACTACTCCACTGTATCTTATCAATTCGGACTTTCTAGTTGACGATTCGGCATACACGCGAGTCGTCTGCAAATCGCATTGCTGCATTCCTGTTCGTCGAACTGGGCAACTTTCTTGCGGAATTTCCGCCACAAGGGAGAAAATTGTTCAGCTCTACGAATAGATAAGATGCCACCAGAGCCGCGAATATTTCAGTGTTTTGTCAATCGACGCTTCAATGGTGGCGCATATTTCGGACGTTAGTCAACACAGTTAAATGAAACCCCACTCCTTGAACGATGGGTGTTTGTTTGCGTAGATACATCCACTTCGATTATCATTATTGCTCCGGTTATCACCACAATACAACGCAATCATCCTTAATTATGCTGTTTGGGTTTTCCTCAAAATTAACAATTGCTTGTTAGAAATTTCCGTTTAAAAACTGTGTTGCCGCACCGAAACGCGGGTGCCGATCATGGTGTCTATTAGAAGTGGTCGACAAAGAAGGTCATAGCCAGAATCTGTCCACCTGTCAGTCAGCCGCGCGAATCGTTGGCAGGATTGGATAGATCTATGTCCTGGTTCCCTGCACTCAGTCCATCCTATGTGAGCCATTTTATATTTAGTAGATCGCTTTATAATCCCTATCCATGCGTACGCTGCAGTCTCTGTTGCTTGTTCACCAAAAGCATCCAGGCGTCTTCGTAAATTTGACCTCAACAGAGCTGTTTCGTTCGGTGACATCTCTACTGATTCTTTCTGTTTGTTAATCTGAGGCACAAAGTTGTCCATTTTAGGCACGTAGAAGAGTCACGCTTACTTTTATCTCAGTTTCATTCCGAACTTCATTTTTAGTTCCCGTTTGTGGCAGAGGCAGCACTTCGCACTTCGTGTAAAAAGATTTTGGCGTAATCATTCGGGATGGCAGCTGTCGGACGAGGATAAAAAATCCTGTATTTTGTAATCATTCACCCGATATCCACAACCGTTTCTTTTGAGGACCATTTTGTTTCTCGTATGGAAGAGTAGCAAAAAAGGAAATTTGTGCGTTACGCTTCATTCACATGAGGTCAGGCTTCCTTCAAAGGCCAACTCTTGCCCATTCTCCCCAACTCCCGTCAAATGGATGCCACAAATGACCGTAATCTGGCATTTTGTGGGAGACAGGAAGCTTTTCCTCTAAAACTCAATTTTTTCAAATGTTAGACGGTCATCCCACACAGAACTTTAGGCGAATTCCTAACTTTTGAAGGAATATCCAGACAGCAGCAACAAAAGTTCTACCATACATCAAGAATATCTGAGTCCCAATCCAAGGCCAACAAATACAGAGGAATTTTGGAGGCGTATCAGCTGACGCCTACTTTACACGAGCTGAAGGCTGAAGAAGATCATTCACAAAGGTGTCTCAAAAGACATAGTACACCACGACAGTTAAACAGCTGTGACATGTTTCATCTTAGGCATACAGGAAAATAACTTTGTTAAGACACTACTCATTGTGTTTGACCCCCATGGATGGGATCAAGAATTAGATTCGGAAAACCTGGGGACACTGACCATGAAGACACGCGACAATCAGGAACAGTGTCAGGGGCGCGGAATTCTACTGCTTCCATCACCACTAGTCAACCGAAACGCCAATTTGACTCCGGTCTGCGCAGCTCCGCTTGCAAAACATTGGTGGCCAGAGTGGAATCATAAAGTGAAACAGAATACCCTATCAAGAAACCAACATTTGGGAAAATCAACAAGATTCACTGATTGAACACGGATAGTTCACGGTTTAGACTCTCTGGTCACTTGGTGGCAACCGGGGACCTCAAGTCTAAATGCCGTACGGATATCAGTCAGAGTACACGTTAATCTGTGATTCAATTACAATGCACACGCACTTAAAAATCGTAGGTCAGTCCTGACTGTCAATATGCCCATAAACATATGCAGCTCCACTGACCTATCAGTCTACTTCGCTTAACTGCCACCTCTGTCGCTGATGAACCGCTTACAGATTTAATGTTCAGATCAGCAAAAAGACTAGGGACCGACTTTTTAGCGTGATTCCCATTCGGAAGAACAAAAAATGACTAAACAATTAGTCCCAAGGTATGCTCTTTTTCGGAGTTTCAGGTATGCTTTGTGATATCAGATGGGAAAGGTTACCTGGCCCATTAAGTCTTGTTTTCGGTTTTTTTTATTACAGTGTTTCTTGTGATTCATTTTTTCTTTCTGTTACTCGGCAGTTGTCAGTGAACATAAGCAATAGGAGTGTCCTAGTCAGATTTGCACAGATTAAGCATTTCCCGAAGTTACCCATAAATCTTGGTTAAAAGAGGGTCGGCAGACTTTTCATTGGACTTTGTCTCAAGCAATAACCACATCCTATAGTTAGTTCAAGTACAAACAACGGCACACCAGTAATCTGTTTTTCATGTTAGCACGAGATGAGATAAGACGCTGGTTCCAAGCGCTCATCCTTAGTTAAATTCCTTTGGGGTAACAAGTTTACCTATTCACCAATCCTGTGTTTTTCAACCGTAAATATTTATCACATCGCTAGACATTACTTGATTTCGCATATTTCAAATAGGAAGTCTGAATCATAGTTAGTATATTACACAAGAGAGTGCATCTTTGTTCGGAATTTTTCGCGTCCCCCTTCTGGATATCTTCTTGATCTAGAGTTCAGCATAGACATGAATAAGTTTACATGCACAGTCAAAGTCAGGATTGCATTTCATCGCATAAAGTGCATGAAGCACACTAACCACATGAACACCAATTTGTTTAGGAAACTTTTGACAATTCGTTCAATGGTCTCTATCCCTTCCACGCTTCCGCACGACACCCACTAACTTGGTTTCACAGTTCTAACGCACTAAGTGATACAGGAGCACTTAAATGCTATTTCACTGCTGGTTTAAAAGCAAAACATGTTCATGGAATGGCATCCGTGAAATACCCAACGCTTTTGTTTGTTTGCTTGCATATCGCGAATATTTTCGCCGGTTTATGAACAAACTTTACAGGTTTCATCATATGTACTAGGAAATCTTTTTTGTATAGAGCATAAGTTGAGTCAAATATCATCAAGCTCTATATTTGTCCTGTTCTGGAAGTTTCTTGTGGATTGAATGGGTTTTTTTTTAGAATGTTTAGGTGATATGTTGATCATACTTATACAACGAGCATTCAGTGACATTTTTACTACAAATATAACTACACAGAGATAAGTCAGCTGATTGGAGCCACACTAAAAATGATTGGCTACTGTCTCTTCAGCAAATGACTAGTAATAACTAAGACGTGCTGAACGTAACTTCGAGGGAAGCAGTCGCAACAGGTAGACGGAGATCCTTACGATGTGAGGTTTTTGTCTCTTTCATATACACATTTTGTACGTGTAGCAGCGCATTTCGTTGACAAACCTCGAGACTTCTTAATTCTTAGCATGTGATTTCGCGCGTCACGCCATTGGACTTCCCGGAACACTTCATGTATTCTGCGATGTTTGATGTGACATTTTGTAACATTGGTTAACTCACGTTTTCTTGAAGCCGTTCCCAAAGTTTCCTAAAGAAACTGGGATAGATCAAATATGCTGGTGGTAGGCAGCCAAAATAAACGGAAATAAACTCGTCAAAGGGCATACGAGACGATGACCGTAAGCAACTGAAAAGACTGAAGCAACGGTGGGAGGTAAACCTCTTAGATATCACCAGAAAAGAGCAAATAAACGTAGTCAGTGCAAAAGGCAACAAGTAACTAGTAATGATCTACACAAATTTAAAACAACATGGAACTTGAATAGAATCGCTCACTGCTTGAAAACCTTTGCCCAAGGTGCTCGATGTGTAGATGTTCTCTTGTACTTGTGGAAGGGATTGATGGTAGCAACCGGCTCTCCTAGCTTTGAGATGTTGAGGTGAATGTTATCACCGTGGTCACACTACTCTGCATCACTTAGTACTGATAAACCGGAAAAATAAAACACGGATGACCATGGATTGAGACTGCGTTAGGATTGTGTTATGTGAATGCGAATGGAAGTGAAGACGATGTGTTTGCGTATCATCCTTGGAGTATACAAACACTTTTTGTGAAAGTTCACCACTCCCGCGGAAAAAAAATAGGCAAAAGCTGAAAATGTCGAACCTGAAAGCAACGTCTTCACACTCACAATGGTTCACTTCTACTAGCAGTCGGCCTCCAGTGCATCAGTAATCAAGGCGGCTTCCGTCCATCTCACGTTACGTTTGTATTGTGTACGAATGGATGAGTTGGGTTGATTTGGATGTGTATGTATAATTGTTCTCCGAGTAGCTGTGAATTCATGACGAAAAGTCTTATGGAAGCATCGGTTCTGGAATTTAGGGATATATAACATATTTTCTGTGCATTTTTGGCATATCCTTAGTATATTGAACAGGTTCCATGAGCGTACACTCGTTGCGACCTTCCAAAAGCGCCTCCTTGGTTTGGCTGGGGAAGTATTAAAAATGGTTGAGTGCTGCGGAGAATGCTCAAGGATATATAACATATTTTCTGTGCATTTTTAGCAGATCCTTAATTTATTGAACGGGTTCCATGAGCGTACACTGGTTGCGACCTTCTAAAAGGGCTTCCTTGGTTTGGTTGAGGAAGTATTAAAAATGGTCGAGTGCTGCGGAGAATGCTCAGATGAACGTTTGAACCATTAGGGAACAACAAAATCATCACCAGAGACAGTAATTTCGGTATTGGCGCTGATGACGCACTACTGCCCAACAACCTCAAAGACATTGCAGCTGGATTTAAAAATATGTAAAGCGGTGGAGTAAATCCTAAATTTTAAGTAAAACCCGGAAGGTTTGGTGTTCATAGAGGGATTCTTGCAATCATTTGGCTTTATATTATCAATGTAGGTTCCACACGAAAGCACTCTGACGTGAAAAGTGGATATGATAGTAATCAAAAGTCACAAGGCAAACACAATAGAGGAAAAGCAACATTTTCGATTTCATAAACATTTAACTGAAAGGACGATTCCACGTGCCATTTCTCGGCAAAAAAATAAATACAAAAACGACATAGAGATGATGATACCGATGGGCACTTCCAGTTGGCTGACAATAGTTTACACTTCACTTGACACGCTAGTTTTGATCAAAACAAATTTTCTTTACAAAGTACAGCCAGGTGAACAGGCGGAATTCCGGCTTCATTTTGACTATATTGTTTATTTCAGCCCTATTTATGCTTCCAGTTTTTCGTAGAATTCACAGAGCTAGTACGGTATGCCTTTCACAAAAAGCGTACAAAATAATGTAACGATTCGGGTGAACGCCGCCCACACACCTTTGTTCTACAAAGATTTGGAAGACTTATGTATAGGAGCTTGGATACATCCACAAGAGGGTTGCTCAACAGAATGCCTTGTCCGCGCTCTTCAGCAGCCCGTGCTCCAAAAAATAAGGGGAAATTCTACCAAGATCCAAAAGCGGTTTTCCCGGATGTTTAGCCTGTTTCGGGGCTGAATGAAGACCGTTTGCTGTGATGGTTATCTAATTCCATAGAATTGTCGAACATCCTGTTATATCTCGCGGTATATTGATTCACTCGCTGATCTTATGAATGTAGATTCACCCTTACACACTTTCTCAGTAACACATCACTATTTTTCACGTGCCATTTCTCGTTCTGTGAAAGCAACTTAGGTTATTAGAAAAACCTAGGCTTGGACCATTTTCCTGAGATGGGATATAGGAACAATGAATAAGGCCAATGTAACTGACATTGATTTTTTGAGAACCGATCGATGGTCCTCTGCATTTCTGTTTATCTGCATTACATGTTGTTTTTCGTTAAAAGTTGCCCAACCAAACATTCCAGTCCACTGTGTGCGTTTGTTTCATAAAGGTTTCTTTAAATGAATTGATATTCAAGGGCGAAACGAAACACTGNAACCAAACATTCCAGTCCACTGTGTGCGTCTGTTTCATAAAGGTCTCTTCAAATGACTTGATATCCAAGGGCGAAACGAAACAATGCCTGAACTTATCCTCTCAATATGAAAAAGGCGCCTTCTTAGAATAACCGTTCTTGTACTGGGTCTCGAATATTCCAGAGGTCATAGTGTTTCAAGGGTCACGTAATCCTACACGTTTGGTATGATTGACGAACAAAAACTTCCATTCCGTATTCATCAGGGTATACACCCTTTTAATTTGCGATGCGACAGTATACTGAAGAAAACTTGGGGTATCTGAACCGGTTAGATCTTTCCTCAGAATGGACACATTGAAATCTTCGGGGATTTTTTTTACTTAAGGCAATCACTGTCTTCCTTTGCCTACTTTAAACCTATAGCTCTTTGATGTAAAGCCAGATGGATTCCAATCCTCCAGTACTTTGGTGACGTCAACGAAAACGCTTTCATTTTGGTGCTGCAATTACATTGAACAGTCGGATATTCCGTGTCCATAATTCAAAAAAGAAGGTTATGTATCTCTTGTACATAGTTTAGAGGAAACCGTATTGATGGAAGTTGGGTGTATGCCCAACACTTCTATTTTGCATTGGCAGTGGGTGAAAGCCCAAGTGTGCCTGTTCGTCCATGCTTGCTGAACTCCCACCGTCTGTTAGATTATTATTATTATCGCCGTTCAGCTATAGCATCTTCGGGTGCCGAGCCAACGGAAGGAGGCCCGAGAGCTGGGATTCTGTCAGTTTATATAACCCTAGAGAGGAGCACTCGAGGTGCTGACCTTCCGGTCCGTAATCTGGTGCCTCAACCGCCGAGCTATCTCAAGCCCGGAGTATTCATTGGAAGGGTCGGTCTGTGTTTTTAATCTGAGATACTGCTTGGGTCAAAAATTCCTTAGATAACTCTAAATGCCTTGGCGGGGTGCGTCAGAAAATCCATTGCTTAGCAGCTGAACCTCCGTTTGTGTTCGTAAAGTTCCAGATGATAGAAGTGTTCCATATCGAGCTATTGTTGTTGCCACTGTGACTTTAGAACGGAAACGGGTACCTTTTTTGCCAAGTTAAATCAGCCCATACGGTGTAATCGCCTGAGACATCTGTTTAAGAACCTTCGGATGATACTAGAGTATCCGTCAGATAAATCGGATTGCTTACAGTGATCGAATTAGGCATGTCATCTATGGTAATGATATATGCAGTATTCAACGTCCGCTCACCTCGGTCAACCGAGTATAGCATGTTATGTTGCAAAAATTATTGGTGAGGCCAGATGGAACCCGGTTGTATTTCCTGCTTTTGTTCCCCTTTGTGAGTTCTGTGATATTCGTTTACGTGTAACATTGGTGTTTGTGGCTCTTTGACAGCATAACTTTAAGGCAGTGAAGATGTATCAGGGTTATATTAGGTCCGGCAACCACTCTAACAGTTCCTTCCGTCAGGTAATTTAGGACGATTGTATCCTAAGTTTTGGGTGCATGTATGCAGAATCATTTGAGTTACATTCGCTTCTGCTTTTATTTCATCTCTAATTTCTTTTAGTCATGAATTTCATTCCAAGGGAAGCAAAAACAACTCTGCCTAATGCCCGACACTCCTATAACAATACCATGCATTTTCGGTACACTTACGCAAATATGTACGTTGTCTGAAATGGTTAACAACTGGTGATGTTGCTTTTTTCATTCTATTATGCTGAATAACCAGTCACTCGGACATCTCCCGGAAAAGCATTTCCATCAACGTCAGTGCCCACAATCACGAATGTCTTGAACGCTCACATAGCACCAATCAGTCGGGTCCTGAAGCACTGTAGTTTTATCCATCGGTTGTTACTCGTAAATAGTGTTTTCTTTACACATTCCTAAAATCTATTGCAAGGTTTCCGTTAATTACGTGAAATAATTATTTGCTTCCCTACTACTCAGCCTGATTCATTAAACTTTGGTGACTGCTCAAGCTTCAAAACTGAACTGTTCTATTTTATGCAAAGTCGACTCTACCTCATCCGTTTTTCTATGGACGATTTGTTCACATTCATTACTGGGCTTGCTGTTGAAAATTTCTCCCACATTGAACTGAACAACATTTTTCCGTTTAATTTGTCCGATAGCGTATTGTCCTTCGTGTGCCATCCTGTGTTGCTAACTGCCCAAGGTTCAATCTAACCGTAAGCCTTTCTTTGATTCTCTTCATGATTTACTGTTAATTTCCTATAGACCCACGGTCTCTCTATCTATACTGTCTGCCCACGTCAAATTCCTCCATCTATACTGTCTGCCCACGTCAAATTCAACAAATTGTTCACTGCTCACTTGCGACTACTGAACAAAGCAGGTGAAGTTCGTAGAATTCGGTTTCGCCGCATTTATTACTCAGCGACCGTCGGTGAATTAGGCTACACGTTACCTGTCAGATAGAACACCCAGATCATGCTTTTAGGCTGATCAACCAATTCCTTGCTTTGAGATCACCGCATTATCACAAGACAGTACAGTTTCAGTTCACTGTCATAAATCGCTGTCCCTATTCTGCGATCAAACCAACCTCCCAGTTCTCACTATTTTCTCATTACCTGTTTGCAGACCATTTCGCACTCATGGTTCTCGCAATAGTTTGATATTTTCTGTCGCCAACCTGGATGGTCGAATGGATGCACGGAATTGAACTCCAATGTTCTCCTGTTAGTTTGCTGGTAACCAAGAAGACGCACTGCTTGGGGAATGAATGATACGACAAACAACACTAGGCCGCTGGTCACAAGCTCCAGTTTAACCCTGATGGATATATCTCCTACAGGACACACCACAACGTCCCCGTGAGTAACGGAATTTGTGTGAAACAGAAGTGAGAATCTCAAAAGGTATTCCTTTACACTCATCTGTAGTCGATCCCAAGTTATGCGTTAGGTAATCCGCGAAAAGCGTCACAGTACGATAGACTTCACGGCCATTCAGAAGCGTTTCAACCCGGTACGTTTTACATAAGCTATTATTACCCATCGCCTACCTCAGCTATGTCATAAACTACCGATTGTCCAAGACCAGAAGAGGGAGTGAGAACCCTATGGAGAAACGACTGCACTATGTCGTTTTTCTTTTATGGTTGCACAGCAGATGAATAGGCTATAGCTCCTTCCTCACCTCGTTACTGTTAACAGAACTCATGTGAACAAGCGATAAATGTGAATGTATCAGTAACACGTTTATCAGTTTCTGGTCACAAGCTATGGTGGGTATTTAGCAGACTGGATTTCGTGGGTAAGAGCATAAACAAATAAGTCGCTTAATCGATCGTTTTAGGGATGTAGGGAAGTTTTCTTCGAAAAAACGCGTGAAAAATTGTACCAAGTAAAACGTAGTCGCACGCAAGTTCATTTATTGTTAACGCGATACACAGGTTGAGTCCAAGATGAGTCTGTTGTACCTTATCTTCACCTAGGATTTCGTTGTGTCCTCCGTTAACACAAGTTTATTCTCGAAGTGCATTTCACTGGTTGTGTACAAACTGCCGTCCAAGTAGAAGGCAGAGGTGACAAAAACTTTTGGACTGCGTGGGCTGCCGAAGAGCTCTTAGCAACCTTATGATTAGTGTGTTCGTTATGAAAAAAACGAATCTGCTCCCATCTGTGATGTCACATTTCAAACTCCGTATAAAAAATGATATTGAGTGGCACTTAAGCTAGCTGACTTTCGTGAAATCGTTTTAAACAAACTGCACCAAAACTGGTGAAAGTTTCAGCTTTTGACTGAGGGGACAGATAAAATCAGAGTGAAATGTCCTTCCAATGCAGGAAAAATTTTAGAAAATAGAAAAATATCCTCATGGCTTTTATTATATAACGAACCACTGGCTCACTTTCAAATCTCGTTTTATTGCCTACACTTAGCACAGTTCTACACACTTTAAAACGCACATCAGGAACGTCCGCAATAAAAAGGCGAATCGCCTACCCAAGAAATTTCCATATCACAAACACGGCCCCGTTATCTATGTAGAGACCGACCTGAAGTGCGGACACTGCTTAGTGAAAGGGTTTCCAGTGCGTTGCATATTCAGTAAGAGTAGAACTCGCTGAGTGGCCACACCAGCGTTAGGATCACAACGATTGAAGATACTTTAGCACCGTGAAGTACTTGGTCGCAAAGAACTGCATCAAGTAATCCTCATCGGTGACGAATTCCAGTGATTCTTTAAAGATCCTTACTTTGGTCCTGCGTACTTGACTTTCCAGTGCCGTGGAAAATACGCATCGCTGACCGATAACTACCTAAAATTCACTCATAAATGTGAAGGGTCACCAGTAGGAACCTGTAACAGTTGTGTGACTGAACGCTTCAAAATTATCCACGAAAAGGATTCAAATTAATTAAATCGCCACAATTCGATTCTCTTAGTGATCTGTAAAGGATACAATTCATGATACAGTGAATAGATTTGCTACAAATATCACGCTTTAGCTCGGACGGCATTCAGTTTATATAATAGTGCTCTCCATGACAATATCGACTATATTATTCATAATTTGCGTTCTCAACTTGGACACTGGCGGAGTATTGATTAGGTACTTATTTGACTAAGAGTTGGCAATAACCTTCTCCAAAATAAAATGCTACTCGCTGCTCGATGCATATGACCTACAGACAATCGTTGCAATTGCCAGCCGAAATGTGTGACTTCGGAAAGCCGAAATCTCGTCAACTGTTGTGATATTGTGTAGTTCCCGTCAATAGAGATGGCACCATCTCTCCAAATGAACATAAATAGCCCATTGATGAAGGTACTGCTCTCCAGGCGAGTCATTAACTAGGACTCATGCATTTACCAATAAACAGCTTTGGTCTCAAGAAATCAGTGAATGACCCCAGTCTACACCGAGTTCCTCCATTAGTTCTCATGGATCAAAATCCACTTTGGGCTACATGGAAAAATTTTAAAGTAGCAAAACGGTACCTAATCTAAGTTCACAAGTTTTTTCAAAGTGTGAATCCATGTTTCTCAAAGCTCTGAAAACTGCTGGCTTTACCCACTAGGCAAAAAAGGACCAACAACCATGAGATAACGGAAATAAATACCCTTGGACAAAGATTGATCTTTCTGCTTTCTTCAGGAAAAGGCTGGTTTTGTAATTCCATTTCTTTCAAATTTTTATCGCACATTTTGGCTGAAGTTTAGCAGCAATGATCGTGATTAGATATCAGTTGAAAATTGCAAATCCTGCTGCTGTTATTTTTGTATTCTCTCAAGCTGAACTGCAAAAACCGCCCTAAAAGAACACATCGCTTCTCTCGCCAAAGTAAGGGTAGGACAACGAAGCGATGATTTCGTGAAAACGACACGTGGGTTAGTGAAAACATTATATTGACCAAAGCTCATCAGACGCCGGCATAGGTTGGATAAAAGCACTAAAGATGTAGACATGATTCAAACTTGGTCTTACCAAGGTGAGGCAGAGCATGTCACAGGTTCCAGTATGTTGAGTCGAACCATGTCGTTTAGCAAAGCGCAAAAAACGATTTATATTCAACAACCTGTCTTTGAACAACTCTCCTGGTTATATACCTATCTGCATAATAAAGCCGGTTCTGACATTAGATTCATCTGGAGCCCAGCTGAGTCCCTCGTTTATGATGTTCTAAAGCAACTGAATGTTCAAGTAGAATGGAAATCCTGAGACAAGTCGTGGGTTGTCGAAGAGTTTGCAGCAATCTTAAGAGTGGTGTACCACGTCTGAGATTTCTTTGTTCCTTGCATTCGTTGCGATCGAGCGAGAGGAGACTGATTGACCTGAACAAAAATTACCCTATTCAGGACGGGTACTGTTGACAACTCTCTCTTGGCTCCTCTAGCCTTTTCACTAGAGCAATTACATTGTAAAAGGTATATACAGAGAGTCTTACCAAAGAGCCATGCTCCACTGGGTTGGTTTATATTAGTATTCGTCGTACTTTTAGTGGTTGTAAAGCAAGGAAGAGTTGAATACTTTGTAAGAGTTTTACTCACTCGTCATCACACAAGCCCACCACCGTGGTCCCTATTCAATATTTACTTGAGGAAAACTACTTAATTGGAGACAACTTCTAGTTTCTATTCAAGTGCAGCAATTTTGCAGTACTTCCAAATGAGGTTACTGGGATAGCCGTGTTCCTGTAGTGCGGCCGAGTTGTTCTCGATATGGTTTCTTTAGGCTTATCAGTGTAAATTTTCTGGCTTTGTAGAGACCCTTCAACAAGATTCGTTTATACTTAGTTGAATAAAAGCTATTGGATTTTGAATAATTTTCTCTCCAGGATGTGAAGAAATGTTCCGACGGGTAATGCATCATTCTTTCTTATCACCTGGACATCTAAGAAGTGAAAAGATCCTCTATCTTCATGTCTGGCCGTGAATTCAATGTCTGAGTGTCATTTATTGAAATATTGCAACACCCGTGGCCTCTGTATATTGTCGTCCAGTAGAACGAACGCACCACCAACATCAAAAGCATAGGTGTGCGCTTTCTGTACAAACCGAGATAGTTGGGCATGCCTCCGGTGATCTATAAAATTATCAGCTGAATCATCCCTAATCAGACTTCCCATTCTCATTCCACTAATACATTGGTAGAATCCCTGATCGAAACAGAACTGCACATCTCCAATGCACGACGAATGCTTAGAGAAACCAAAGAGACAGTTATGAAAAAGATTTCTAAGCACGTCTCACAAATCGCAGAACTTAATAACCTGAAAGTCCCGTTCAGCGGAATCACTCGCCACTTGCCGGACTGCTATGAGTGCATGAACCAGGCGAATTATTAAAAACCACAAAATTCGATTTGCTGTAGCCGCCACGGTTGAGCGCTACAAACCCAGTCTGTAAACAACTAGAATTAGGGGCTATCCTTGTTAGCCTTGGTAAGGATGAAATTTAATCATGCCTCCAGTTCTAGAAATTTTATCCAACCTACTCTGGTGCTCAATGGCTTTTACCCGCTGTAATGTTTTCACTGACCCACGTGCATTTTTCACAAAACTAATTGTCCATTTTCCTGCCCCAACTTTGATTTCGATTATGTCTCAATGGCTGACGGGATACGCGAAACAGCTGAGTTCAATCAACCCTATTTTGATAATTCTTCTTGTGTGAAAATAGAAACAGTATGTTTTGAGCCCATTCCCCTCCTGAGCCGTGGTAGTGATCCATTCAGTCAGCGACTCGGTCACCTTGAAATCAATAGCGTGGCTAATGGACTAATGACGTGATTGTTGTTTTAACTGTACCAACATACACAGCTTCAAACAAAAAGTTGTGATATTTCCCGCTTCATCAGGAGCAGGCTGTAAGCTGTACACGAAACAGGATTATTCCACAAACTTTTCGAAAATGAAGCTTATCGGGTGGTGGGAAAACCTGGTTTTATTTTTTCACCTATCATTTTGTTAAGCAGAAAGTCGAATGCTGCGTTCCAAATCCGACAACATTGTCCTGAATGAACTACCTAAATGAGGTTCACTCATCCAATGAAAAGCTGATCTCAAACTGATTTTCCCCAAGAATTTCAAACTCATCTATCTGAGTGTGATTATAGTACACGACCATAAGGCAAGTTATCCGCGCACTAGGCTATTGGAATTAACCTACTTCAGCTTCAGGAGGCTTGTTATACAGAATAATGAAGCGTTTTAACATTTGCAAGACAATTCAACAAATACCATGAAATTTGTTTACTCTTTTACCTCTCTCGGTGCTTGGTCAGTTTGAAATTTGCATGAATCCAGATGTCCAAATAAAGGTCGCCTGAAGAAGTTTACATCTAAGCTGTCAGGCTCAGTTATTGCTCCCTCATCTAAGTATTTTTGAAAATTTCCCTTCCTTGCACCCCGTCACTCTAGAGCATAATGACGGAAGAACAAAATATTTCGAGTGTTGTAAATTTGGCCGTATGCTTCATGTGTGTAATCCTGACGGAACTCGCGGACTGACAGAAAGAATTCTTCCAGTTAGCACGCGTCCGCTCGTGGGTGCAGCACCTGTGCGGTATCTGTGCAGAAATCCTGCACTAATTTTCGGCTTTTAAGCCTCGGGGGATTGAGACGTTTAATAGACATCAGAGCTTCTTTATTTGTCTCACAGTAATAAAAAACCACAATCCCTTGCATTTCCGTGTGCCTAGTAAATGCAAGCGGTCAACCGATTTAAATGGTTTTGTTTTACTGTGCGGCGCCATTTCTCGCGGGAAGCTTTGCGTTCTGCTTGTCCTCCCGTGCGGCTGAGAGTGAGTTTTGTTGTGCTTTCATATGTTTTATTCCAGATGTGTTTACATGAATGAAGCCGTAAAAAATATTTTTCATTTCAAGTAATCGTCAATGCGCCCGAAATTTGTTCGTGTTGCTCGTAAAGGCTCTTCAAAAACAACGCTATATACGAAAGTATGAATGGCGGTTGCCGCAAGTGGCTGCTTTCGTTGTCCGACTGATGAATGCGTCCATAATGCTTTTAGTCGACTATCTGAGGGTAAGATTCATGAGTAATCAGATGACAGGCTCTAAATATGCCGAATTTGATCGTTCCGGGTGATAAACTAGGCTGCGATCTACCACGATGTTCGCCGGCGGTTTCCTTGATCCCTGTTATCAGGAAAGAAAGACATTCACCACTGCGGTGAGTAGATTACCATGTTTTAATTAAACTTTTTCATAGGAAATTTTGGGGGGATTTACTAGTCGCTCCAAAGACTGCACATGAAGCTAAACGCTTTAGTACCCACCAGCAGTTCTGAAGCACTCAACGAGCCCCCTCTTCCGCTTTCATCCGCTTTCTCCGAAATTATGAAGAACATTTAAGAGATGGTCCACGCTATGCACAGCTGGTAAGTATTAGTTGTAGTCACGGTTGTTGATTTCACAAAGGTGGAGAGGTGGTACTTGCAGGAGGCTGGCGATGTACAAGTGTACGTGACCAACGTGCTTACGCGGACGTTGGCACCAAGGTTAGCCGTACTACTCAACTGGCTCGGAATAAATGAAAAAGAAGCTCTCAGGTCAACCAGGCTGACCCAAGGACTTTTGTAAGTAGTTAATTGTTATTCTATATTTAGCCAGTTGAATCAATGTCTGGATTTTGCGGTTAAAGACAGATCTGTATTAAATCCTAAATCGGCGCTATTTCTCTCCTTCCAGCCGCTGGCATAAGACCTATTATATTAAACACGAGGAGCGCTACGGGCCAAAAAACGCCCCTTGCGTGCATGCATGATCCCCATTCTCACAAGTTTCAACGGATCGTGATTGAAAGATTTCAGCTTTGGTATCTGATCTATCCTTCCACGATCCAAAAGCGCATCGTGCTTCCAAACTTCAGATCTTTCCTCCCTTCGCACTTCGCGAATCTGACTCAGAGAGCTCGTGAATTACCCAGTTGCCGCCGTCTGCACGTTTATAACCAAAGTAAGTGCAATGTGTCTATGGGTGCAGAAATCCCGGTACTGAGTACAGATTTTGCGCACCCGGATGCGCAAACGTCTGTACTATTTCCGCAGCCGGGTGCAGACTGGGTGCGGAAACTTGTTCCATTTCCGCACTGGTTCCGCACCCGGGTGCACAAGTCTGCGGAAACTGCGCGGAAATGTCCGCACTCAGTTGCAGACGTTCAACTGGCTCGGAATAAATGAAAAAGAAGCTCTCAGGTCAACCAGGCTGACCCAAGGACTTTTGTAAGTAGTTAATTGTTATTCTATATTTAGCCAGTTGAATCAATGTCTGGATTTTGCGGTTAAAGACAGATCTGTATTAAATCCTAAATCGGCGCTATTTCTCTCCTTCCCGCCGCTGGCTTCATCGCTGGCTGGAGAACGAACGGCAGAAAGTTCGGAAACGCCTGCAGAGAGCCACTAGGAGTGACAAATGATCTTCCCCTGTATTTTTTAAAATTCATTCATTAAAATATTTGTACTTGAAGGCGCTTATTGATATCCGGAAAGGTAATACGCTGAGAAATTATGTGGGGGCAGGTGGGTTATCACTTGGTGTTTAGGATGTTACTGAATCGTACTGGGGGAAGAGATAAATCCGTATAATGAGCTATATTCGCGCGTCGGACGACTTTAGCTAAGTGCGGAATGGGTGCAGAAATCCCGGTACTGAGTACAGATTTTGCGCACCCGGATGCGCAAACGTCTGTACTATTTCCGCAGCCGGGTGCAGACTGGGTGCGGAAACTTGTTCCATTTCCGCACTGGTTCCGCACCCGGGTGCACAAGTCTGCGGAAACTGCGCGGAAATGTCCGCACTCAGTTGCAGACGTTCTGCAGAAATTTCTCCAACGGTGCTAACTGGGAAGCATTCTAGGGTCGATTTTTGACAGCTGGCGCTCCAACGTGTTCTTTTGCTCAAAATAACTGTCTTTCACTGAATTGTCGCCGCAGTTTTGCGGTTAAAGGCAGATCTGTATTAAATCCTAAATCGGTGCTATTTCTCTCCTTCCAGCCGCTGGCATAAGACCTATTATATTAAACACGAGGAGCGCTACGGGCCAAAAAACGCCCCTTGCGTGCATGCATGATCCCCATTCTCACAAGTTTCAACGGATCGTGATTGAAAGATTTCAGCTTTGGTATCTGATCTATCCTTCCACGATCCAAAAGCGCATCGTGCTTCCAAACTTCAGATCTTTCCTCCCTTCGCACTTCGCGAATCTGACTCAAAGAGCTCGTGAATTCCCCAGTTGCCACCGTCTGCACGTTTATAACCAAAGTAAGTGCAATGTGTCTTGTGGTACCGGTTTTTAAAGCGATACGTTGTTTGACCTAGAATTACAAGAAGTGTGTAAAATGAGCTCAGTATTCGCACAATCAAATTGAATTTCCGAACGTTACCTCATATCCCTCATGAACCAAACAATTGAGTTCAGAGCACCAGTCCGAAATTTGGCGCCGCCTCCAGGCACCCTGGGGTCTCAGAGATGTTATACTTTTTCAGCCAGATGTATGATTGCTTCAGTGGACAATAAAATTGGGTGGGCAGGGAAAATATGAAGGTGGGTTGGGATGGTTTTTGGTTTGACCATATTTGCAACGGAATCCAACATTTTGGTGCAAGTGTTTCATCCCATTCGCAGAGGCTTTGCAGCTGAGAGCATTGTGCGGCCAGTGGCCATCGTGTAATAAAGGCATCCTGACTTCGGTCGGTTTTAGTTGGTACATCGTGGCCAGTCAAATAAGGAAAACTCTCCGTATCTGGTTTCATTTCAGACTTTTCAGTACAAGTCTTTAGACAATTTATCGTTTTTTACGAAAGATCACTTGATCCATACTTCAAAAAATACAATCTGATATAACGTTTAAAGCTGTTTTATAGAAACATTAGACCAGTGTCGGTCAGTCATGCCCTATTGGAACTGGTGCGAGTATCAAATGTGTCATATATGCCTTTGTCTTTGTAATGCGGGGTACAAACAAACAGAATAGCGGCTATAGCAGCATTTTCTAGGAAGTAGTATGTCTTCCTAAGTAAGTTTTTGTCAAGGGCTTGACAAGTTTGCATAAAGTCGAAGCATCTTCATCCAAAGTGCGGCGCTGAAGTGTTGCTGAAAGTGTCACCAACCGCAAAAGTATTCCTTTCAATTCAAAACCCATCCAACGTATCTATGCCTTGTCCTGAATGCCCGTCAGGTCCCAGCAACAGAATCAGCCTCATGATTACTCGCTTAGAGAAACAGAACTCTCATGCTTTTGCTGCCATGTTTCANCGGCGCTATTTCTCTCCTTCCAGCCGCTGGCATAAGACCTATTATATTAAACACGAGGAGCGCTACGGGCCAAAAAACGCCCCTTGCGTGCATGCATGATCCCCATTCTCACAAGTTTCAACGGATTGTGATTGAAAGATTTCAGCTTTGGTATCTGATCTATCCTTCCACGATTCAAAAGCGCATCGTGCTTCCAAACTTCAGATCTTTCCTCCCTTCGCACTTCGCGAATCTGACTCAAAGAGCTCGTGAATTCCCCAGTTGCCACCGTCTGCACGTTTATAACCAAAGTAAGTGCAATGTGTCTTGTGGTACCGGTTTTTAAAGCGATACGTTGTTTGACCTAGAATTACAAGAAGTGTGTAAAATGAGCTCAGTAATCGCACAATCAAATTGAATTTCCGAACGTTACCTCATATCCCTCATGAACCAAACAATTGAGTTCAGAGCACCAGTCCGAAATTTGGCGCCGCCTCCAGGCACCCTGGGGTCTCAGAGATGTTATACATTTTCAGCCAGAAGTATGATTGCTTCAGTGGACAATAAAATTGGGTGGGCAGGGAAAATATGAAGGTGGGTTGGGATGGTTTTTGGTTTGACCATATTTGCAACGGAATCCAACATTTTGGTGCAAGTGTTTCATCCCATTCGCAGAGGCTTTGCAGCTGAGAGCATTGTGCGGCCAGTGGCCATCGTGTAATAAAGGCATCCTGACTTCTTTCGGTTTTAGTTGGTACATCCTGGCCAGTCAAATAACGAAAACTCTCCGTATCTGGTTTCATTTCAGACTTTTCAGTACAAGTCTTTAGACAATTTATCGTTTTTTACGAAAGATCACTTGATCCATACTTCAAAAAATACAATCTGATATAGCGTTTAAAGCTGTTTTATAGAAACATTAGACCAGTGTCGGTCAGTCATGCCCTATTGGAACTGGTGCGAGTATCAAATGTGTCATATATGCCTTTGTCTTTGTAATGCGGGGTACAAACAAACAGAATAGCGGCTATAGCAGCATTTTCTAGGAAGTAGTATGTCTTCCTAAGTAAGTTTTTGTCAAGGGCTTGACAAGTTTGCATAAAGTCGAAGCATCTTCATCCAAAGTGCGGCGCTGAAGTGTTGCTGAAAGTGTCACCAACCGCAAAAGTATTCCTTTCAATTCAAAACCCATCCAACGTATCTATGCCTTGTCCTGAATGCCCGTCAGGTCCCAGCAACAGAATCAGCCTCATGATTACTCGCTTAGAGAAACAGAACTCTCAACTTACCTCCTAAAGTATTCAGAAAAAGGCGGTGAAACACCGCCACGTCGTAACCTCGCCTCCGGCACCTACTTTCTACCTGACTCAACAGTTGCTAGAGTCCCAAAATTGACGAATTGCACTAGCCGTTAGGCAAATGTTGTGCAACTCATGTGGGTCCTTTGAAGTCATCTGCCGGTTGGCCGCAAACCTTTTCAGTTTCTGTAAAAAATACGCCGCTTTTCGACTACTCACATATAGGACTCATCGGGATCTCGCATAACGGAGTGGATATACACTGCTGGCGGGACAGCCAAAGCCTAACAGCACCACAGAATGCACTATCCACGTACGCTGCTGGTTTATAGGCTGGTAATGCAGTGATTTGCACTACATTTCTCGTTGCCACAGGACTCAGATTGCAGCGTATAATCACCATTACATCTGCTGTAAACGCTGGGAGTACCCAAACTCAGTGAGACTTATCCTGGGTATCACCAGATACTGGTCTTCATACACCGCAGCTGCCTCGACTATCTAAGCCAATGCCCTACATATTCTACCTTATCTATTGTTACTATGGCTTGGCGAAACACAAATTCCACCGCCCCAAACATTCTCCGCCGACGAGCAAAGAGGGATAACACCAAAGCAGATTTTGCGTCAGCCTCTTGCTTCTATTCGACTTACTCGTTTGTGGGTGTCGGTGATGTCTAATTTGCCTAACGATTAAGTTGGTCCCAGGCGCTGTGCTGGTATACATTTCGTCCATCAATCCTCTTCAACGATTTATAGAGGCCCCTCTCAGACGATATGGACGTGATCGATACCGCAGAAACATCAAGAGACCGGCGTTCGGGGGGGTTTAAGCAAAACCACTTCAAGAAGGGAGTATTTTTTTAAGGTCTATCGACTACCAAGCCGAATTAACACAGATCACATATAGTCCCAGTGTGTACGTGCAGCCATGTTTGGTTTTTGACCCCATCGTCGGACAGCGACCCCCTAACTTCTGGAACCCTAAACTTAACATAAACTACATCCACCAATGTCTTCAACTTAAAGCCGTGTGTATAGTGAAAGTTCATTGGACTCACTGTTAGGAGCTGTTCATACTTAGTAAAATCATGAAACGTTTTCTGGAAATAACACGTTCAAATTCCCAAAAGCGTTTTTAAAAATAAAAATTCATGAACAGCCCAGAAAAACAAATGGGTAGCAGACGTACGCCAAGGCTTCAGAAGGCTTCTGATAGATTTGCAATAACTTAACAACAGGAACCATGGCAGTTTGTTTAAGCTTATCGGCCATAAACCATGTAACAAATGTATGTTTCTTCCACCTGGTGCAGTTTTGGGCAACAAAACGTGGGACAAAGTATCTACAGCCACGCGTTAGAGGCGACGGCATATTCAGTTAGTTGATGTTGAATCAGTTTTTGAGTCTGAAGCAACAAAAAACTGGGAAGCTACGCACTGAAATCGGTAGTGCTGGAACAGGAGCGTCACCAGCTGCGTGGTGGAAAAAGTCTGTCATCGCCAGTATTTGTTAGTCAGTTGAGTCCTTGGGTCGCCATCCAGGCAGACGGCAGCTATCAAACCGACTCAGTTTACCAGTTAACGCCTTAACACTGAGTTACCGGGGGACAGACCTTTCACCATAAAAACTGGGTCAACGAACACCCAACACTGTAGCTGTATTTTCGAAGTTTCATTTGAGAAGTTGATCCTGACACGCGAGGCATCTTTACACTAGTTATCCAAATAACCTGCATTTTCAATGATCCGAGGCAAGGTATTATTGTCAGCTTACTCAATGTCTGTCCTACTACCGTTCCGATCCGTGATGTTTCAGAAGAAGGCAATAGAGTTTCAATCAACATTCAATAAAAAAAGTTGAACGGAAAGGGTGGGGGAGGGGTTTGTCTCACGCCGCTGGACTTTGTGAACTCCAACAAAAACTTGCTGTACACCTGTATGCATCCACAGAAATCCGCATAGAGCACTTACGCAAGGCATCGTGCAGGACTGGTGACCTCTGGGATACTTAAACTTCTTCCAAAAAGGGTTATTCTACACTGATGCGGTGCTGTTGCTGATTAGATCAGTAGTGCACTGTTCAGTTTCCAAATTCATGAACCGTGCACCGAAGTCTGGTAGCTCCAGCTGCTACAGCTACAGAAGAATTAAACACTTCAAGCCAAATGTTGGAGGTGATGACACGATCTGCACTTTGACGACAAACGACCGCCGTGGGCCACGTGGCATGACCGTGTCCGCAGGAGTCACTAATCATTTGTTTGTCCCATCCCGCGGCGCTCATCCTCGGAGCGGCAGCTACTTGCTCTGATGAACTGACTGATAATGACTTTCATCTTTCGTTCCTAATTCAAGAACCAACCGTCTCCCGGTCGTCTCCATCCGTTGTTGTTGACTATAATGTGATGAAGCATATGAATCAAGGAGGGACTTCTTTGGCTACTAAACAATAATTTCGGATGATCGGCGCAGTCGAAAGCCGTTCTCTGATGAAGGAAAAAGGTTCAGCGACGGCAATTTAACGGGTCGGCACTATCTAGGGATCTGTCCGATCATCGAAATATGGTGGATTAATTCTCCGCCGGGACAAGCCCGGCTTGATTCTCTGGATTTTGTCCCTCCCAATGCTCAGTCACTGTACGTGAAATAATGCTGTAAAGTACCTGCTAGGCTGAGGCTACGGAGTTCTTTCCCACTGTCCGATGATTCTAATCACTGCTGAAACAACGGTTGAACCAAAGTCTAAACGAAAGAACCTTGTACACAAGGTTATACCAATAACCTACTTATTTTAAAACTTGAGATCTCCTCAAGCAGTAACAGTTTTTTCAAGCCTTACTTTATGCTATAAATCATACTTTCAGCGGCTTTCACGTGTAGCATAAGGTGATCTATGTATTACCATTGGTCATGTACAACCTTGTTTACTTGGCCAAGGCCAAGATTTATGTCTTTTTTCCGCTCACCGACATTTCCGTGAGCAAATCAGCTTCAGGGATCCCTTATCCCACGTTGCTTCCATGCGTGTGTGCACATGGCTCGCCGTGACACCGCTCTTTTGTCAATGAGGCATTTTGTGGAGAATTTCATTTCTACACTTATATTCGGAAATAATTTGAAATAGTGCATGAAAAATAGTCATGTCTTTCCCGCGCACACTAAAACTGGAGCTACCATCGGCCGCCTATTATGAGAAAGATCCATCGGATGCCGAGAGCATCTTTCGAAACAACGCCAAGAAACTTTCGCAGCTGGCACGTTTGGTGGATTTTTCTGACAGTCAGCACGTTTTGCCGCTATACTAAGTCCTGATGCCTGAACTAGTGGGTTTATGACACCAATACATGACTGTACATTAGGAAAGCAAGCACTTTGATGTTCTGGCAAAAACTCAGCTGATTGAGATGGTCGTGTGAGCACACGTACGCTTTCGGTCTGAAAATAGTAGAGATTAATTGAATAGTGGTGGAAGATTTGGGAGGAGAGTGGCTGAAACGGGAATTCTCAGCCGCGAATCGTTTCGTCTCTTCGGGGACAGCAGGTGTCAGACAATGCCAAAGCCATAGCGTTGTCTTATTGGCCCGCGTTTATTGTGAAATTGTTACTGCGGACCACATTGGTTGGGAATCAGTTGTTCAAAGTTCAAACTGCGGACCCATTGGTTGGGAATCAGTTGTTCAAAGTTCAACCATGCCAGGGGGACCAAGTGAAGCTACCCGGCTTAGAACGACGAGTCCCGTACCGCTAAAGGTTTGATGACAAGGTGGTTGGAGGTAAAATCATACTGTCCTATTTTACGGGAGTGTGAAGGCAATAAGGCGAAAAGCACGTCCATACTTGTGAGAGCGGTGATAATCCCTTTTTTGAGGAAGGACGAGCTAGAAACGTTTGGTTCCAAAAGCTGCTCACCTTGATTGCTCAAAGCTTGACCATGACCGCCGGTCGAAATACTTTTGAAATCAGAGTCTGAAGCTTCTCAAGAGGTGCCTGTTGCGGGCAGTTACATGGGTTGGAATACAGCAGTGCCTTACTTCTCGCCTCCCATGGCCACACCGGTCCCCTGCAGCCGTGTTGGTCAGCTGATTAATCCGATGGCTCATAGAAGTGATCCACAAGGAAACGCCAACAGCCGCTGCCTTGAAGTATAGACTTTTTGAGTGGGAGGCTACGGGAAATAAACACTGCATGATTCCACTGCCTTGAGGATCGTACTGTTAGACCAAAGGATCAATTTAGGAAACCAAACCCTAGACCTATGTCTGGTTAGCCCTGAAGCGTTACCTACCCTTGCAGCTTTTTGCGCATCGGCCCTCAGCCACATCCATTCCTGGCCCATTGGATGATGCACCGCGGCCTACCCATCTAGAGTCATCTAACAATTGTTCATTGGGGAACTAATAAGCCCTTGCTAAACTCCAGGGATCTGATCCATGTTGCAGGCTTCAATGTCCGTACTCTGTGCCAAGTATGGAAACAGACATACTGAATCCTTGCTTTTCATCTCTGTTAATACAGGGTTACTATGAAATACACAAAAGGTCGACGACGAGGACTGGTCTGAGATTTAGTGTATGAAAGTTAATCCAGGTATGCCTTCGACTCAAAACTGTCTGTTCAAGTCACCGGACTAAGCTACGTGGACGCTGGTTGTAGTCGAGATCAGCAGACATTATTGCTGCCGCATCTTAAATTGCCAACTACCATGATGCACACAGACCCCTTAAACAATAGATAATTAAGAACCTGGAGAACAAAAGAAAACTGATGGAATGCGAAGGCCCAAGAAATGAAGAAGGCATTTGCTGCGAGATACATCCACTACATATTCCAGCTGATTCCATCAACTGGCCAGAAGAAGACTGTCAACAAAAAAACAAGGTAAAAAACGCAGAAGCTGCCCACTCACAAAATCGGAACCAGTCACTCAGCTACAACACCCCTTTCGGCGACATCACGGAGAGCAGGGCACTGGTGTTCAACACTGTCGCTTTGCCGTCGTACAATTATGATTTATATGAACGCCGTATTTAGAAGAACATGAAAGTGGACGTGCTAGGGACCTGCCTCTAGCTTGCTCCAAACATTCTCAGGTGCATGCATCTCCAGAATCCCATTCTGGCAATCGGGATAGAAACTGATAACTAGTACTCCACCGATCTCGATGTGAGACGATATTGTGTAACGTTTTTAATCGGGCTCACTGAGGATCACGCAACTGTCATCCTTAAAGACCAATGGCGACGACGGCTTCTCGTAATCTCTTTCATATTCCTCTGGAAGTTCAAGGGTTAACCACCGCTCTGTTCCTTTCACTCGGTGTGGGGCATGGAATGGGAGATGGGTAGCAACCTTTGGCAAGAAGAGCGAGTCATGGAGGTCCAAAGGCATATGACAGCCACGGAAAAGAGTCCTAAAGTAGCATGAAATAGCCAGCGGTCTTCAACCTGTTAGATGTTCCCAAAATGCGGAACCCTTTTTAGCAATATCCTGTAACTCAACCACACGACGGTCGGCTTACAAGTCTAAGTACAAGAGTTGAAGTTTGGTGCCCATGAGTAGTGCCCCTGGCTGATGAAAATGCTAAGGCGGTTAACAATAGAGCGGTTACAATTTATAAGAATAACGGAGCTGGTGGTTTTATTGAGCTACACAGTATAGGTTCTAGAAGGCAGAAGAAGGGCGAAGTTAGTGCTCTAAAGCGGCGAGTATGACACTAGTTACTTTCTAGTCATTATGTCCTCACTACGGCTAAATTCATGAGTCCACGATTGAAACCTCGTGAATCTTATGAGTTCGGGGATAAATATATATACCACTTTGTCCTGTGACTGTCCTGTATAAACTCTATTAATAATTCCGCTTGGTCCAACATCAGTGCACAAACAGACCCTTCAGTTTCGACATTTTTGTCAAAGGAAAACGTAGTAGGAGTGCCCTCACAACAGTAGGACGTCTGGAAAAATTTCCAGGGATATTAACAAAAGCAAACAGAATATACGCTTTTCATTACAGATTCATCAAGTGAAGCTGGTCTATGAAAAACGAAGCGGAGTGTCCACTGTTTATCATTGTTGTAGCCCACTATAAAAATGAAAACGTTTTTTCAATGGTGGGTTTTATAATTTTCAAGCGCGGGCGTGGCGGAGCGACAACAAACGCTGTAATGAACGAGAAGTGCCGCCGTTTGCCGTTGGCTAGGCTATCACACACAGTTGAAGGTATAGGTAAGGGCCAAGCAATTACTAGTCAAAGAGTGAGATAATACATACGGGTAACATGATCAGGAGGCGAGAAGTGCCGCCGTTTGCCGTTAGCTGGGCTATCACACACAGTTAAAGGTATAGGTAAGGGCCAAGCAGTTACTAGTCAAAGAGTGCGATAATACATACGGGTAACATGATCAGGAGCAGCGTTAGGCTTCATTTTCTGGCTCTGTCGTTGAAACTTCTGTCGCTTGTTCCATACGTTCATTTATCTTATCTTATTGTTTCCAACATTTTATCACCTCCACTTGCTTAGGAGAAAGTAGATGGAAGGCGGCATTTTCAACGACATTCGTGAAGGCTTGAAACATTTCTCGGGCCTGCCGAATACCAAGTTTCCGATGGCCAGTGGAGATGAATTATAACACAAGCATAAATTTTGGATAACCAGATATTATATGATCATGAGGAATAATACTGTCAGCCAAATAGCGCATAGCACTTTACCAATGAAAATATCTTGCAACGATACGTAGTAGTTTATAGGACAAGCTACATATCACCAAGAACGAATAATTGAGACTCAACTCAGATATGACGTCGGGGGCGTACACCCATTATATAGGTAAATTTTGGAAAGTTGAATGTTAGGATAGTCGGCTGGGTGAAAACGTCATAGTGAAAAAGTGGACAGAGCAGAATTGATTGTGATGATACTTTCAGGAAGCGAACGACCTTGAACACTTCTGTCAGGGGTTTGGCAATAACCGGAGCTCACTACTCGCACAATGGAGTTGAATTTTCGAAAGATATGACGTGTCCCTAATGGACTGAAGCAAGATATTAAATTGAGAGTATCAGTCTAAATTTTTAAGCCAAATTTAGGTATTCCGGGGTCTTAGCGATACTGGGCAATCATCTACTAGGACTTTTCAGCCAGACCATGTTTGTCTCAGTGAACCATGGAGCTTGGTGACCTGCAAAAATATGAATGTGTATTAAAACTGTTTTCGGTATGAGCACACACGCAACAAAATGTGGATTTCGGTATGAGCACACACGAAACAAAATGTAACATTTTGGCGTAAAACCTTTTGCTCCACTTAAAAAGATTTTGCAGCTGACAGCATTGTACGGACAACAGGCACCGAAATAGCTAGTGTGGGTTGTTAAGGTGGAACTTATCACATTAGAAACGGGCGACTGTTTATTCCCTCGAGCTGTTGTGTATATTTTGGCCGGGTAAAATCAGCGGCTCCATTTTCAGGTGGGCATGTGTTCAACGCATGTGACGGCAAGAGATCGAATGAATGTAAGACCTGTGGTCTTGTGGTTGCTTCAAATGTTTTACATCCGTGGAAGCTGAGTTTCTGTTGGTAAAGGAAAGTCCGTTTGCCGTTTACCTATCCGAATGGATTGGGCTGTCTTACTGACCCGGTTTTCCCCAGACCGGAAAAATGATATGGTAGAGTATTCTATTAATGCGCGGGCCGTATTTACAACTGTTTGGTGGTTTTCCTACTCACAAATCTGGTGGCATGCACGAGAGATGGAAACTCGTGTGGTGTTCGGGCACGCCTTTCAGGTTCGGTCGACCCATTACGCTGCACCGTGGTGTATTTTTTTGCCGCTACCCTTCCTGTAGCCGGGGCATCATCCACCGCCGGTGGTTCTGAGTCTGAACTTTACTCCAGAAAATCCATTGAAGGATATTGTCGTTTTCTTTCTGCTGCCGGTGACGACGGACCTGTCCAGGATGCGTCACATATTTGGCAATGAAACAAACAAGAAGTGGCAAAAAATGGACTTTTTATCTGTCAAAAATTCTTGAGAGACACTCGGGATAGCGTGGGGTTACCCTACAAAGCGCACAGCATTGACATGCAGGGGTTATCTTCCTTCCTGATAATTGGGTTGCTCCGTACGAAAGCCTACGTCGTCAATAATACAAAACACCTACGAACTGCTCCAAAGCGTTGATACATACCAAAAAAGACCAATATGTGCGCAACTTCCAGAGTACAAGGCTAACGCCTGAAGACTTTTTCGCCATGCAGCACTCGTTGATGGAAGCTGAAAGCAGTGTTCCAGGAACAGATGGTCATTGCTCTATTACGCACTTTCCAATGAATGGACTAGGTCAACTAATGACTAGACAGTCATCAAGGAAGTTCTGCTCTCATTGGCTCTTGAGTTTGCCATCCCAAACCACATCACGCCTCTGCGTCTTATAATGTATTTTCCGCCTCTGGTGCCGTAATGGCTTACATCTGCAGGCTTAGATTGTCATTGATCGTCAGACTACTAATCACATTTCTACTCCCCATAGTGCCTCATTTATGAATTAGTGGCACCACCCTAATAGTGGTAACAGCTCAGTTTTTGTACTTGATAATAATAATTATTATGTTAATTCTTAACTTGTGGGCGGCATACCGTCCGGCATGATCATAATTTTAGTCACAATGGAGTATGACTGGAGGATTCGTGATGGGTGCGGATTGCACAAAAGGAGCACAATGTCATGAACAGTGGGGATATCCAATCATAAAGTAATAATAGGTTATATCCCAACTTGTTGAGAACAATGAGCATGAGGTCCGACTTGTTCAAAGACAGCTAGGTGGCACGAACTAAAACTGAAAGCCATTGCTGGCCATGAATGACCTTGGGCGGTTAAGTAAATGGCGGGAGTCACAACGAACAAAAGTGGAGATGGAAGTGGGATAATTCAACTTGGGAGCCCATGGCAAGTTTTGCCTCAAAAATGTAGTTTAATCTGAAAGTAAGCAGACTCACTGGTTGCACTGTTGTAGGGAAGTCAGGTGCAGGGAAAAGGTTGGATGGGCGCGCGTTGCCACTATATATGGCGACCCGAATTCCGTATACGGATTTGGACTTGTGAAGGAGGCAAGCCTAAAATTGCAGCAGAAAAGTAAGGCTAGCCAAATCTGAGCGGAAATTTATTGGGTACGTTAGAGCTCGTCCCAGAGACAGAGCTGAATGGAGACTGCTCAAAGTTGTGGATTCAGGCTTGGGTGTGCGAGGGGTTGCGGTCAAGATTCTGGAGAAAATAGTTGCGCAAGTGCCATCTCACTGGGTATGACAGTGCCATGCCGTCATCGCACTGACATGCTTCGGTTTATGGACAGCCCCGTAACGGTCGTCACGGGTCGGAGAAGGGATACGCAGTTCTGTGACACATGGTTGTGGGTGAGACGGAGATTTACGCAGTGAGTCATGCAGATGTAGGCTCACTGATAATTTCCCTTTTGTTGGAGGACCGTGTGAGTGTAGACCGGACACCAGCCAGTTTGAACGAATAACAGCTATAAGGGGTGTTTGGGCGACTGCAGTCGAGGATTGAAGCTCGGGAAAAGGGGCGACGAGAAAGAAATAGAATGAAAGCAGTAGCGCGTGGCGGGTGTTAGCAGGCATAAGGTACAACAGCGTCGATAGAAAAAATCTAAAAATGGATGAAAGCAAGCTAAATGGACCCAAGAAAGGTGAATACGTTATCTGATCTAGAAGCCAAGTACTAGTTGGGCCAGAGTAGGTGCCTAGTTTTATAAAGGTGGAAAATTTGTCGTCGAGGTAGCTAGCTGTTGGACTAGTTAAGAACGGACGGTATCTTTTGCTCACCAAAGCGTCGTGACATCGCGCCCTTGTTGTGCAGAAAGAGGGGTTAATGCGAGCAGTGACAGTGGACATGTAAAAAGCGGACAAGCAACAGCTTCCCAGATAATTGATAAGACTAGTAGCTTAACTTGGTATTACTATATCAACCTAACACAAAAGTAAGATTAAGGGTCACCAGTCGCTGAGTCAATGCTGTCAAATCCGGAAAACGAATGGTGTATGGCAAAGAAAGCTTAACTGGGTATTACAATATCAACCTAACAGAAAAGTAAGATTAAGGGTCACCTGTCGCTGAGTCAATGCTGTCAACTCCGGAAAACGAATGGTGTATGGCAAAGAACAGCCATCAAGTGCAAGCTGTGACTGCTCGTAATCAGGAAATCATAAGCTGTTGGCATTTTGTGCATACGCTCGCTCTAGCTGACAAGAGGGAAGGGCGTGTTTGCTATGTTTGGATTTGTCTGCCTGTGTCTGCAGCTACAATACGAAATCACGACGCGACTGAGAATGATAGCGGCTCAACATAGTGAACCTAGCCCTTTCGGCTGCTACAATGTTAATCGGCTTGAAGTGTTGAAGAACTTTTTTCTTCAATGCAGTGCAGGAATTATCGATTGGAGATTCAGGATACACTAAATTTTTGATCAACGTATACGCCCACTTGCCAACTAAATGTAGGAAATATGCAGTGAGTTTCTTATCATCCATATCGGATTTTGTAAGGCATCATATGTCGAACCGTTCCAAATAATCATCTGCGTCACGCGCAGCTGAATTAACATCTAATGGTTTCATTTCGTCAGGCATAATGAATTGTTCCAATCGCGATGCCAAAATGTGAAAATTTAGTGTCGTACGTATATCGGTATAACCAGGCGGACTAGAAATCCGGCATTCAGATCAGCGTACGTATGTATTCGAATCGACCTATATGTACAGTATACGGAATATTTGAACAAGAGAATAATGGATAGAGCAATGAACACAGTATCAGTCATGTTCATCACATTTACCCAGAATCAAGACTAGTTGACCTAAAAATAATGAAGCCCACATGACTGTATTGAACCACAGGCGTGATGCCGTGGCCGAGGTGGTGCTCGTTTTCAGGTTAAAAAAGTGGATAAAAGAGGATATAAACACCACACAAGAAGGGATGTTGATAACTTCATGCACGGAAAGTACAGAAGAGAATCAAGTTACCGAATTTCGAGTTATATCAGTATCAATAACCTGGCAGTAGCATCAGAAATAGGGAAGCTATCCATAAATTGCACCGGGTTGTAATGACTTGTGTTACCTTGAAGCTGCTGAAGAATGCTGTTGAAAAATCACGGTAAATGGACCAGATAAAAAAAGTAGAGCGGGTTATGTGAAGGAAGACAACACACCAAGAAGTCATTGGCATTGTAGAATTTACCGCAACGAGATGATACATATAGGGCATGTCCCCTTCCTTGAAGGTAGGCTCCCGTGTGCTGACCGAAGGTATGGGTGATGAAATGTTGGAATCGATCACACTTTTAGAGGCGGTAAAGAAGGTGATGTGGTGCCTCATACTGTTTTACTGTAGGTTGGGATACATTTCTTTGTGAAGCGGTTAGTTGGTACATGCGAAGTGTGTCCTTGTATATCCTAAACAGGAGTGGGGAATTAAAGATTGAAAGCAGTACCCCGATGAGCGCGGTGTAATAAACGAGGCTCGAAATTTTGCGGGAAACCGAGTGAACTATCTGTAACAGCCTACCGGTATATTCAAATAATGCGCAATGCCAGAACCTCCTGGAAGGCAAAACAAAGTCAGAGCTGGGTTTATATACGATGTTAATAACGTAGGACATCGACTCACAAAACACAAACCTCGATAGTAGATACTCGTTCACAATAAATGGTCCACTTGGACTTTCAGGGTACAAACTAACTGAGCTATCCCCGTGTTAGACAATCCCACGTGCATAGAGTAGGTCACAAAATGGCCGGATGATCTCAAAGTCAAATGAGTGAAGTGGTAAGTACAGACAAATGCAGTCTGCAAGCTTGCTTTAAGCACAGAAATGGAGTGGAGTTTACAAGTAGAAACATAAAAAGCGCTGGAGATTTCAGTGGGTAAAGAATGGGTAGCTTGAAAGTGCAAGCAATCATTAACGTTTCAGGTGACCCTTCAAGAATCAATTTTGGACCCGAAATCCTTCAAAATGTCCGTCGATAACAGGCCAAAACGATTCGCTCGCACCTGTGTCATTTTGACATATAGAAAATTAACATTACGGCAGGTCCCGCTGCTGCGGCTCCAAGAATCAAAGACGTTTCCAGGCTCCGGGGGTCTCCTGTAATATTTCCACTGGAACATGAACCACATGACGCAGACCTGATAAATACACGAAGAATGTCATGCAGCTGTGAGAAGTCACTGAACTTGTTTTTACCGGTAGCCACTGGAACCGTTGCGCTGCATGAAGTAAATCAAAAACGGTCGAGAGGAAAGTGAGGGAACCCCATAGGATTACCCCTCTCTGTCCTGCACCGCTGATCAGCTCTCTGAACGAAAGTACGACATAGTTTCAGACACATCTTTCGTCGACTGCAAAGTGATTCTGCTTACACAAAGGAACATCACTAGTTACCCCAACAATCTCGTATTTTGCGAACCTGAATAAGCGCGAGTAAAGCTGGGAGATAGTAGAAATAAGTGATCTAGATAAATTTGCACTTTATTTAGGATAACTTAATTTTTTTTAAAGAAAACATATATTATATTTCTGTGTGAAGGTTTGTTTCAGGGTCAAAAAAGTTTTTGAGTCTTCCAGGAACGACCTTTTAGATATTAGAACACTTACTGGACTGGCGGCTCGCAGGCACTAGAATCCGATTGGCTGTTGGGTCCATCCTTTCGACGAATCGGAGCTCGTCCTGATGCGTGATCGGCGTCTGCGAATAATGCCTGCGGCCGTTGAGGTGCCTAGGTTCAGTACACGGTGCTTGCCAGTTTGATTGATTTATATGTAAGTATTGGTGGTGTGCAACCTTGCTTACTGGGCTTCGTCTCATGAGCTTTTTTTCTGCTCCTTATCCACAGGAGTCGTTTTCAAACTCTACATTTGGAGAATCTCTGTCCCCCTGTTGCTACCGTAGCATACATACTACATAATTGCTCGGTTGTTCGTGGGTGGGGCTTATCTCCTGCCGGCCGGTAGACGATCTGGGTTCTAGATTACGCTGACAGAAACTCAAAACCACGAATAAGCAGTCGTGCTTCAGCTATGACATAGAAGAATCAACGATGGGAACCGAGACCTACCCTGTGTTGATGTTGTGTCAGTTGGTACTCTGCATGTCGACTTCCTCTGTCTAAACTTGGGCAACCCGGTAGTACCCCAGCTGGCAGCAGAATCTGTGGAATAAAACGGAGGCCTAATTGTTTTTGTCTCATTCTCCGACATACTGCGCATCAGGGAGTGATGAAGCCTCATTTAAACACCTTTGGACTGTTTCTGTTGCAGCTGTAAAATTACTTGGAGTAGCTGTACCGAACTTGACATTATGCGTTCGGGTTGTCGCCAGTCGTGTCTTCTGACAGGTTACACAACTCTGACGGTTCTTGGCTTTCTGCTCTACCCACTATGGTATATCAAAACTTACGGTAGATTCAGAGAGCCCTTTATGGAGACAAAGCAAGATTATTACAAGCCTACTTGTGGGGTGATCACAGAGCGTTCCAAAAGGTCGGTGCAATATTCTTGAAGGGGCTAGGAGCGTCAAGCTATGAATGCTCGACCCAAATTGGCTGACATTCTGGCTCACCAGTGCATGTCTTCGTTTAGTTCAGCGCGCACTTAATATATCCGTCCGATTGACGTACGTCAATCGAACATCACGTGATGTTCGGTTATTAGGAGCGGCTAGCCTCCGGACACGGTTGCACATTGTGGGACGGAGTTCGAGTTGATGTAGCCCGCGGTATAGGGTGTCTTCGCCTTTTAAAGATTAATTCAATTTTTTTAAAGACGTAGACACTTCACTTTTCTTCAAACGGAGTCCTAGATTTTCCGCTTTTCAGTATTTGATGTTTTATGTCATATTTGCATGGCAGATAGGCATCAGTACGTTTTACAGACATCGCTGTCAATAATATTGAGGTTTCTCAGGGTCGCAATTTGTAGCTGCGGTCAGATTCCTCCTACCAAAAGCCGCTACCTTGCTGTGGTGGTCGTGCTTGGGTGCTGCACTTATCCTCCTACACTACCCTGACTCGAACTACTGCGCTTTTGGAAAGTAATAAAACAAACATCTGAGCATCATGCTGAAATGCGGCCCCATCAGTGGGATCAATCCATCGTCCTTTGTAGACCTCAACTGACGTAAGCTCATAGCATAACGACAGGTAAACATGAACTAGGCGGCCTAGATAGGGGATGACAGTGCGCGCGCCTTAGGATCAGTTGCTTGCTGTCTTTCAGGGTTTCCAACTACCTGCAAGGAAGTTCACGTAGGCCTCAGTCAGGAATACGCAAGTAGTACCGAATTGGATGGATGAGTGCAAGTATGTATGGGCAGTTTGCAAAAGGGGATGGAGTTGTCCATCCAGGCCTAATACACTTCTGTGAAAGGTGACTACCAAGTGGGCATATCCGCGAGAGTTTTTGACCATTGGTGTGTTCGCCGTTTGCCGAAAGTCGTTTAGTAGTAAGGCCTGAAAATCTCGTGACCTGCCACACCTAGTTCATAGCATTGAAATTAGCCACGCTTATAAGCTCGAAATAGCTCAGTGGTGTGAACTCACCAACCAGAAGCTCCAGAAATCCGAACTCAACCTCTGCACAAAACCGCTCTTGTCTAGGTTTGGGCAACCACGGACCGCAACCACCGGAGCATCCAGGCCGATCACTTCTACTATCCTTCGACTCGTGAACACAAGTTGANGACCCCACCCCCGGCCCAAATCCGCTCTTGTCTAGGTTTGGGCAACCACGGACCGCAACCACCGGAGCATCCAGGCCGATCACTTCTACTATCCTTCGACTCGTGAACACAAGTTGACAGCAAACAGTACGTTTGCTTCCATTGGGAGACAGATTTCTCAGGCCTAAGGGAAGATAAAGTTCGCAAGCAATTGACGCTTTACAAGAGAGATGATGCATCTGGTCAGGATTGTTCCTCTACCCTGTTTAGGGACGGAAGAGGGATACGTTTTCACTGCCTTATACGGTTCATGCAGAGGACTTAGAAGGGAAGAAGTGGCTAGTTAGGATTGACCAAGTTTTATAGCCATTGGATAAGAATGCCCTACCGTCACCTTGTACAAAGGGTCCTTCAGCTTCAATGAAATCATTTTCTGAGACCACAAATGATGCAATTTCGCAAGCATCTTTCGCGCTTTGGTAATGCATACATGGGCTTCTGTCACTAAACAGTCGTGGCCTGTTCGGTCACCAAACTCAATAACCTTTCCTCATTTTTTCAAAAGAGGTAGGAAGACGATTGACGCTGGGGAGCACTTTGAGGGCTTGTAATACATACCTAAACAAAGGACCAAGCGACCTTTTGCGAGAAGAAGCATTCCTGTTTAACAAGGCATGTGTAAAAGAGCTGACTTCCGCGTAGTCGAAGGCTCTTTCAACTTCAAGGGAAACTGCAAGTGTTAGCAGTGAGTATGTATAGCCCTGCTGAAGCATTCGAAGTAAGTTGGAAATGTAATCAATGTACCACCATCCTGTTTGCTGCTCTCGGGTGTGCGTCCCAAGTGTCAGGGTTGGGTGTCGCAGTAGCCAGCCAGTGACATACTCCATCCTTTCACTTTCATGGTATGGGCACTCACTTCATGTACCTTTCACACCCATTTGCCAAATCACACGTTGTTCACCTCGCGGTTCGCGCCATTCAGTTCTCCTGGATTGCAAACATTTTGTGCGACATCGTGGTACCGCTTCGATCAACTACAATACGTCCTCAACTCAGCGAACAAATTACTGACCAAGGTAATTCAGTGCTCTGCATAAATGCAAATCACGCTTGTTTTCCCTTTGTTCTCTAGTTGGCTACCGTTATCGCATTCTAAAGGATGACCCTTTCACCTCGCGCGCCATTCAGTTCTCCTGGATTGCAAACATTTTGTGCGACATCGTGGTACCGCTTCGATCAACTACAATACGTCCTCAACTCAGCGAACAAATTACTGACCAAGGTAATTCAGTGCTCTGCATAAATGCAAATCACGCTTGTTTTCCCTTTGTTCTCTAGTTGGCTACCGTTATCGCATTCTAAAGGATGACCCTCATTGCTCAAGCATTTTCCCTTTTTAGGCTATCGCATAAATGGATAGTCAGACAGAATTTTTGACCACAGAGCTTAACCGTCTCACCCGACGTGTAAATGAGCTACAAAAGGAAAACAATGTTTTGATGGCTGCACTTGGCAGGCGCTCACACACATTCTGCTCGAACATAATTGAGTTTGTAAAAACGCTACAGGGAAGTGAAAAATTGAGGTACTATTTCGCGCATTTTAGCATATTTATAGTGATATACTGGTGCAAACTGCGGACAAAGTACTCCCGGGTCATCAGTTTGTGATAAGTGCCCGTGGTGGCAAGTGGGAATTCGTAACGGACGGCGATTGTACAGTCACGAAGATCGACAGTAGGTGTGATTTACACTTCTGATTGCTCCAGGCAACAATCAAGCCGCATGCGAAGCTCTTCTTAGTTGGCTTTATACGGGTGAACTTCTGCCAACTGATGATGCGAAAGCTCTATCCGAACTTATTGTTTTGGCGAGGAAGCACGAGCTCACCGACTTGGTCAGCCAGTAAGATTCGTGTTTTAAGGCCTATAGTTTAGATGCGAAATGATGCTATCCTTCATGCTCAGGCGGGATAACTGTGTTCTTCTCTATGAGGCGGCTTTTGTATCAAAAGCCCTCGTACTGCTGGAACATTGTTTTTCTCTATTATCGTCATCGTGGGTAAGTATGACCTTGTTTTACCATCCTTATAGCTAGGATTGCGTATCGAAACAAGAGCTGAGCACGTTGTCATCTAAGGCTTTACTGTCACTGTTAGAAAAGAAAACGCGATTTCCTCTCCATCGTTCGATCGAGCTCGAACGCGATGACGTGGCCCTGTTGATTCTTGAAGAGAATCCGGTTGATGTGAGTGAAAATACAACCCTTTACTTTTCAGTTCATTTGCCCGATTATCCTTTAAGTTTATTGCCCATTATAATCCGATCTTAACTTAGTTTGATCTATTGTTTTTGACTACCTAGCGCTACTGCATTGTCCCATTTATTCGAGGACATAGTTGTATTTTTCGACCCCATTCTTCCGTGAAACCATTTCTATTTAGTTCTCCGAATTTATCGAGGAATGTCAATCGCCGTGCGATGTTGAAAGATGAGTTCACCATGCTGCTTTTAGCGGGCACACAATTTACATACTTTTAGGCCAGATATAGGTTTTAATTTTTTATGCTGTTCTAAGGTGCCCAAACGACTGAATTTTGCCGCTTGAAGCCCTGGGCTCGGTCGCTGGCCTTGTTTGCTGATGGCGAAATAGACCGAAGANTATATATATATAACTCGACCAGTCGACTCCAATTTGTCCGTTGTGAGAGGTTTGATCTTATTAATGTTAGCGATCCTGTGTACCAAAAACAATTCTCAATATCCATTCTGGACTCTATTACGAGTTCTCGATGTGCTCGCTTCCGTCGACGGCCAGTCCACATTGAGAGTGACAGGATGTGCTGCCAGCATGGACACTGCTAGGCTTAATAAGTTGGCATATGTTTGGAGATGCGGCTTCCCCTCGCCCTAATGATTTACTTATTTTTCGTCACGAAGTGACCAGACCTTACCGTGGTGTAACGGTTTGCTATAACTCCTCGATCCATTGAGTTATACAGGGTTGCACCCGTGCGGGTCTCGCAAAGTCTCTCATACCAGATTGGCCAATGGCTAGAAGTCTGACGAACACAGTCTCTTGGTCATCCAAATCAGAGGTTGTACACGTATTGCGACTTGTTCCATGAAAATCGAAATCCACTTGAACTTCACGACAAACACCTCTGTCTTGTAGTCAGGCTCTTGATCCGGAGGCTTGGGTTCAAAACAATGGTAATCGATTGCTTCAGCAATGTGCTGACCACAGACTGTTTTTATGCAGTAGTGGCTTCCGAAATAGCACAAGTCGTCTGGCCACATGGTGTTCTCCAGCGCCGTGCCGGCCACGAACTCAAATTGTTCACACTGCTATCACGATGGCGCGGATCAACAAATGACTGCCGCTCGTTTTGGGACACATCTGTAGATTCCAACCGCACGTTCGTCCAGAGTCCCTTCTCCCTTCGTTTTGTAGGACCGCGTAAGGTGCGGACAAATCGTTTAACAACTGAGACTGGTAGATGTTAGATAGACTTACGGGAGTCGTCTTCTAGAGTCCTTCCAACTACTCCACTATTAAACGTGGTGAAGCGAGATCGCCACCTCTTTCCACAGTTCTGGGACTGTGGCATACCGCTACCAGGCCCACTCAAACACTGGATATCACCCCGAACAGGGGCTTAAATCTCGGAGGAACATCCCGGCTGGTGCTGAGCATAACTTGGCCCGACGACTTATCAGACGTCAAGTTAAAGTGAGCGTGAAAGCCGACCGTGATGTTTGGTGGATTCGGAAAGCCAAGGTAATGATAGAGGCTCAGAAAACCGGGAATGCCCAAGGATTATTTAAGTTGATCCGTGCGACTGATCCCCGGGGACCACCTGTGAGCGAAACTGACGGTGACCTTTGGTAGATTCGGAAAGCCAAGGTAATGAGAGAGGCTCAGAAAACCGGGAATGCCCGAATTTTATTTAAGTTGATCCGTGCGATTGATCCCCGGGGACCACCTGTGAGCGAAACCATCAAGGATCGGAATGGAACGACCAGCTTGAATAAAGGAGAGCACCTCGACCAGTGGGTCGAATAGTTCGAACAGCAACTATCGTGACCACCAGCTGCCACTCATCTGGGGCTTGTAGCTGGTGTGGAAGCCTGGACGGTAAACACGGGACTCCCTACAGCCTCGGATGTTAATGACTGCATATGTCCTCTCAAACGCCACCAAGCTTCTGGTCCGGGTGATCTCCCACCCGCATTGTTCAAAGATGGGGGTGAAGCCTTCAGTCAGCAATCGGTGATACTTCCCAGTTTCAAAACAGGCTCGTAATGAGTGTGGTAACCACAGGGGGATCAGCTTGTCCCCGGTCGTAACGAGGCTGTTGTCGTCACTTGTCCTTCTTCGCCTTATGGTGGCTCGTGAAACACTGACTCGATATCAGAAATCAAGATCATAGGCTGGTAGAGTGGCGTTGCCCAAATATCCACACTCCGTCAGGTGCTAGAAAGAAACATCATGCATACTAACGACCGACGATTTTAGTGTTTCTGTTTTTCCAAGGCGCATTCGAATGATTGTAGTAAGCTAGCAATGAGTCCGTTCCCCGTCCACTTTTATTCTTCTAAATAAGGATTTTGAATAAATCATGGTTGTATGGCAGCGAAGTACCAGTGTTGAACACTGATGTCATGTCGATGATGATGACGATGATGATTCTGACCAACCTAACCCGCCGAGACGGCAAGCTGTTTATTCGAAATAGGTCAATGATCAAGGTTCCTGGCTCAAACACAACTCACCGTCTCTGCTGTTCTTTCTAGACCCGTAAAACCTCGCACTAGCTCAGCCCTCGTGTTTCCTTCGGTTGGCATCGTGTGTTGGCACCGAAGAATGTTACAGCACCACTCTTTCAATCATTCAATCATTTTGCCTTACGGTTTGCTGTGCGCTTCATGCCAGCGAAGTGTTAAGTAGCAACTCGGTTTTCACGTTATTTTCGGTTGCTATCACACAGATAGTAGGCTGCTAATCGGTTGTTGTTCGTTTTGTTTCTTCGTTCCTGATTAAGCTTTTGCTAGCACACTCATTGCTGAGCTTCACGCTCATTTGGGAATAAATCGGGGAAAATGAACGGATGCCAACGGCGCATTACGCTCTGATGCACAATGAACTCGAAGCAGTCCAGTTCCTGATCGGTCATGGGTTTCAAGTAAGTAGCCACTACCCTCATATGATGACTCTGTCTTGAAATGCCTGGTTTTTCAGGAAACTTAGAGACTACTGGGTTACGGGCAACCTCTGCGCCTCCATCTTCAGCACCAGCTGCTGCCTCAGACATCTTGATTCAATTTCAGAGCACCGGAAGCCTGTCTAAGCTACCTTTAACGTTCGAATAACGAAAACAAGCAGGACGACAATTTTGTCTTGTTGTTGTGGGTTCCATTCGCATTTTTGTATGCTGTCTGTCAGGAACGAGTATCCAGGACATATGCATTGTAATTAAAGTGACTACACTGTCAATTTCTACCTGCCTGTGTCTGTAGGTATGCGATGGCACGGAGGCCTCTGCATGTGGCGGGGTGGCTATTGTGTTGGTGGTGGCGATATAGATCAGTGCTTCCTTCGGGTGACATGGCAGCTAGACACCGAAAGTGTTTTACGTCTCAACGAACGGTGGTCATCTCTCTACTATTCGTTTGACAATGTATGCGTCTTTCGAACATTGTATCTCGGATGAGATGGTGGTTTTCCTGGAGACCGGTAGGCTAATTCTTTTCGGTTGCGCCCACATTCCAACTCTGTATCATCTGACCACCGGTATAACTAAATTTCTGTCTAACCCGGTGGATTCAGAAGTTGGGAAAATGGAGGGAGCGAAGAACGCTGAGAATATCTGTAAGTTGTTCCACGCGCAAGGTCTGGAGCCTCTTCTCAGTGGAACGATCACAGACCACAGTTTTCCCATAAGGAAGGACGTTTGGAACACTGAGTAGAACATGTCGAACACCAATTCAGTCGACCATCCACTAATTCCCGTTCGGACTACCGACCAGTAGCGGAAAAATGGACTGGGAATTGAGTGTTTAGCCTGTGTGTCTATCTGGGAAAAAAAGAGGCTGTCCTAGACATCTGGAGTCAGTCGTTGATGGTGCCCATATTCGTAACCTCAAATGTGTTGCTCTGGTTTCCCGTGTAAAGAGGCTGCTAGAATCACCGATGCTGCGGCACGCGAAACTTTGGCCCGTGACCATCAAGGGGGCTTCCATGGGGTTGGAACTGCGTCGATCACACTTAGACTCCATCGAGTCGTAGGGTAGTGGCCCATCCACACTCTTTTTGTTTGCTTCAATGATGTGTTCGATTTTGTCGCTCGGTCAGTTCTTCTCACCACACTCACCCACCAGGATTCTTCAGAAGTTCCTGAACACAGTCCGCTTCTTATATTCACACGCTTCATAATATCGGCAGAATTGGGATGGGACCACTATAGAGGCTTTTTCACGAGAAATGTTGCCCAGCAAAGGTGTGCATTTTAAAATCGATAAAATAATGCGGTAGGCGCTGCAAAGTGTTCTTATGGGAATCTAGTTGAAGTTGAGTATGTCTTTGAAGACGACAAATAGCACAAACTCTATTAGATAAACGAACCACCTTCATGTCTTTCAGCGTGCGCCCTGTACTCACAAGGTGCAAGGTCTTGAGGCCTTTGAACATGCTTCTTGCAATCGAAAGAGGCGCAGTGAAAGACGCAGGGAGTTGTGCACACCTCGGTCGTCATATGAGTTCTGCTGAGTGTTCTATCTAATAGATGCACGAATTTTCAAGGTCTGAATCAAGTTTGCCGGTTGGTGTCATTCGTGGCGTCAAAATGGCATCAAAATGACGTCAAATAGCATCACTTGGTCTCAAGGGTCACATCTCCAGGCGATAGTACATGCTGTTTTGCTGTATGGTCATGAGAGGTGGTCACTGCCAACAGATCGTCTGCGGTTTGTCCATTTTTTTCACTCCTGGCACACGCTTTGCTTGTGTCGGATGAAGTCGAAATATTCTTAACGATTTAGTTAGAATACAACTGTTTGGCTGTGCAATAGATATTTCAGCCATGGATAAACACTAACTGAGGTGGCTCGGTCACGGGCACCAGGTTTTTGCTTGCCAAGAAAGGTGTTGTTTTCATTCCTATTTCAGAATAGCGCAAACTGCGGAGTGGATGGCATGTGGCATGTATCTTTTTGGTGCTACCCGCCTTCCACGTGATGTTCCCTGCAATCGTTACATGATAGGCGGCTAATCGATGTCAGTGATGTTAGTGCTGTTAGTTCCTTTTCCAGACTGTCTGAGCGTTTGGAGATGCAGTTACCTGGTTAAGTTTCATTTCATCGTGTCCGGAGAAGTTTGGTGACCATCGGTAGATTTATTGCTGGACAACGTTTCGCTTTTGACATAAAAGCTTCGTCAGGCCAAGTGATTAGGTTCCGAGGTTAGTCGAGATTTAGGGAGGAAGGAGAACCAATTAGCTGAGTCAAGCTAAATCTTTGTTCCATTTCACTCCCACTGTTTCCTTCCATCATCTTGTAGCTTTAAAAATAATCAGATAAATCTTGCGGTTGCACGACAGTGAAGCGTCATTGATGAAGATGACGATGACGATATTCGCACGTAATTTTCAATAAAGGTTTCGTCCTGTCAGTGGTATCAATCTATGAGGAAAAATCGAAGAGCACTGCGCAGCTGTTTCGTCCTTGTTGTTAATCATCATCAGTGCACATCTAACTAAACTCGGAGAGTTTGGAACCCGCGATTTTTCAGTCAGTGACTGAACACTTAGCCGTTGGCCATGAGTGGTTAGCATGCGTGTGCTTAGCGCTGATTTACACAAGGCGTAATATCACTCGTCCTTCGTGTCCGGAAACCACATCACGTGGTCACGTTAGAAAGTGTTTCAGTTGTCAACGCGTGCTCTTCAGCCCTGGGTGTGGGTTTCACTCTCACGATAGGTGCAGAGCATAATCCTCTTAAATTCATGATCTACGGACTGTCATAATCGTGCGACGTGCTTTGTTCGTTTTGTAGAGCGGTTTGCAATCCCGAGATTGGTTATGAATTCCGTGTTATCCGCATCCGCATTTGACAGGTGGGTGAAGACACCTGTGTTCTTGGTGAGGAAGTGCGTCTTACAAATTATGTCGTTACTGAATTAAGCAACTGTTGAATAAAATCGCTTTTAAGCTGGTGCTCACTTGTTTTTCGGATCATCGTGCTTGTTCTAAACTTCGCACTTCGGCAAAGTCCAATCCTGTCCGTAGCTATCTGATAAGGACACGTCACGATAGTGAGTGTTATAAAAGAGCAAATATCTATGGGTTAAGGGGTCATTGTAAGCTGCGTTCACTCTCTAAACACGGCACACTTCATTTGTATCCCCATTATCAAAGTAAGAAGGAGTTAGTCGGACACGAAGTTGCTTACTGTCAAACATGGAATAACTGGGCTTAACAATATTCATCCTGACGATCGATGCATGTGCTCGCTGTTTATTTACAGGACCCGCCCAAATATCGTTTGCGATTTCACGTTCCTTGATAACTCAGTGGCTCTCACATACTTGACGTTAGTGATGCGGGGTATTGACCGTTGTCGAAACCATGTCATTAATTGGCCCCTACAGAGAGTATGTTGCTGGCGTCAAAGTGGCTATCAACCCCATTCGAAATAGTCTACAAGATCAACATCGGTTATTCACATTCTTGCTTTATTTTTCGACGTGCTTTCTATGTTGAGCGCTAATTAGTGGCTCCTAATTAGGGCTCTGTGGACAGACGTCCTACATCGCTCCGTCAGTCCACTCTTTATGTCTCGTGATATTTTGCCCACGGTTTACTTGTTTTCATTTGCTCGGCGGGTTTCTGTTGATATTAACTTTACCCAGGGGCGATCTGGTATTGCGCATGCCCGCCAACTTCGTCACCGTCATTGTTTAGGGTTTTCATCCTTTTACTGATTCGGCTGATCCGGTTGGAACCTTTTTTTTACTGAATGGCATATAATTTTCATAGTCATACAGCATCGCGTAACAACATGATCTGACCACACGTTCCCCCATCTGCAGCAACGCCCGTCGCAGCTTACACACGTAAGTGTTTCCCCTTCTACTTCCTTATCGGAACTGATTCTCCACGGTCATTTGAAACCCTCGTATGGTTCCCTGTCGCAGCAGACCACGTAAGTGTTTTCCCTTCTACTTCCTTATCGGAACTGCCCCCTCCACGGTCATTTGAAACCCTCGTATGGTTCCCTGTTTGGTTCTCACTTATCACTCATCCCCGTTCGTGTTTCAGTTGTGTTGTGGCTTTACTGTCCTTTTGTATTAGCTCACAAAATGTTTCAATTCCTTCATTTCGACAGGGGTGACGTTAGGCATGCATTGATAACACTGCCAAACCTATTCACTTGGGTGGGTTTAGAAAGAAAACCGAATGCCCATATTATAGTGAGTTCATCGGTGACTGCAGCTGAACATTCTAAAAAGCTTTGGTGGCTTGGAGTAGGTCACTGTACCAAATATTGCGCTTCACATGGCTGATATGTTGGTCTGTGTCTTCGACGATAGACTCTAACATTCTCGGAAATTCGTCTCCGAAATCTTTATCACCCTATGGGTTAGTTGACAGGTTCACAAACCTGCCTCCACCAAATAAGAACGGCGTTTTCAGTGTCCATTCTGTTGCTCGACATACTGACAATCCATAACTGAATTTAACTAACCTCTTCAAAAATCCGAAGAACGTTAACTCTCTGGTGGTTATTAAGTAAATTGGCTAACCGTGGCTCGATTAACTAGTCAAACTCAGCGACGTCCCTTCCCATATTCCCCGCAGTTTGTTACCCTCCGTTTTTCTGTCTTCTCAGATGCATTATTCCACTGTCCTTTGAACGAACGTAGGGCAGCTTATTTGCCAATATTGTCTGCTGTGGTTCTACGCTCTTTCTCTGCCAATTTTTAGCTGTGTAGCTGATGTAGGTTAGGTCTTTCGTGAAGGTGAGCCTGCAATGAGACAAAAATACAAGTGCCTCGGATGGGAGCTGAGCACGTGAACTGTTACTTGCAGGATTGGTGTTCTGTAGGATACCGTACATCACACTCGTTTGGATTTCAATTCTAATTCGCCACATCCCTGTATCAATATTCAATAGTCAGTGACTCTGCAGCCATCCGGAACGGTGTTTCTTGTGCGGTTTCAACGCCTGCCGCTTTGTGATAGTTACGCATTGTCGCTGAAGGTACTTGACTGTTGGTAAATCAGATTTAAACTTGGAGGCAAAGTTTCTGTGTGTTATATGGGCCGTTGCTAGTTGAGCACTCAACTGGAAGTTGGGAGGTCAAGGATTCGACTTCTGACGTCGTGTTTCCTTTTTCTTGTCTGCAATCTATACTTGAATGCCTGATCAAGATTATCCGTCCACTTTTCGCGTCGACCGAGCCAAATGCTTTCTACAGATCCAGCGTGTTAGCACTGATAGTCTTTGGCATTAGACAAGTTTCAGGAATCATGTGAAGACAAATTCATGCTTATGGTGTTGACCAGCGACCAGGTTAGTAGGGAGCACATAAAGTAATTCATCTGGTGATTCGTTGGACTGATCTTTTTAGTGAGCGCTTCCCCAATTGTTCTCCCTATTAGGTGGACTCGGTTGTGGAACCTGCTAACAGGACGTTATTGCATGCATTGTGTCAAAAAAGTCCAGAAGATAAGAAACATTCGGAACATCTCGGTTTGGCACAATCCCTTCTAAGCAAGGACGGCAATGCATTTGTAGCTGATGCTAATGGAAAGTACGTCTATTTTGTAGCATCCTTGTTTGATGTTTTGGCCACTAACGACGTTTCACTCATCCTGTGCATTGATTGGTTTGTCCTTTATTCTTCGGTGAAAAGAACGTCATATTGAGTTTGTCAAAACTTGTTTTTTTCGCACGAGATCAGTTTTTAGCCGTGGCTGTCGAGTGAACATTTGTGTTGTATTTTCGCTTCCGGTATTCCAAGGTCAATGGGGTAGGGTACTCTGGGTCACTGTAACCTCCGTCTTCCGTGGAGTTGGGTGTTTATGCAGTGTAAAGGAAATTGACGATCATAAGGGTGACTCTGCTCAGTGTCAGTCTTGTTCTCTTGAAGACTTCACAGGTCGTTCTCTGTGTCTGGGGCCGCCTTTCTGAACTAGTCGGCCTCCTGTCAACTGGTTACAGCGGCAGCCTCGTAAGCTCACTTGCTGCTGCATAGCTCAATGGTTAGAGGGCAAATTAACTGACCGTAATCTCTAAGTTGTAACCCAACCCCTGCATATCGACTGCTCCTATCTAGGTTTGGGCAATCTGGTATTATCTCAGCCCTCGTTTCTCCTCCGGATGACAGGGCAGCTATGCATCGGAAGTGTGTTACAGCTGAACGTTTATTATATATTGTCATTCTGTATGACTATTCCCAACACGGACTTTGATTTCTCTCTTCGTCTTTCGCTTTTACATTTCCATGTTTTTTTCTCTAGTTTTAGACTGCAGTCGCATAATTCTGTTATGGCCATTTCACATATCCACTAGCATAAATCACACACTGGTGCTACTTTCAGTCCCTAAATTCGAACGACCAGTGGGACGGTCAATGTCGGGTATCGTTTTTCGTTACACCACGTCCCCCCAAATGATAAAGCTTCAGAGTCCATCAAGAAGTGTCTGGTCGTTGTTGCTCACGTGAATTTGTACAGCCATCCTGTTCTTGCTTTCTGAATGAAACAGGAAGCGTTTATCCTAAGGACTCCTTGCTTGTGCGCAATCAGTGCACTCCCTCAGACATGTAAATGCGGATTCTAGTATCATTCTGTTATCACTTCTTGCACGGAAACGTCTGGCGAGAGTAAACATCCGTCGAGCCGATATTCAAACCACATGTAGGCATTGTCCTGTACTAAATCGGCTTTCGTTGTGGTCACTCGATGTGGCCTGGTGGGAGTATTAGTAAATACACACTCCCGCGTTGTGATTGTGAGGCTTTAGTAGCCACTTGAAATCGATTCCTAAATTGCTTTGATTGCATTCTTTAGGCATGAAGTAAGATTGATGAATTCCGCAGAACAGTCCTACTCATGAAGAACTGTCCACAGTACCTGAATTCGTGAAGCCCGTAAAAAGTGCATATGCCATTGAGACTTTGGAAGACTTCGCGGTCGACGTGTAGGCGACATTGTTTTCCTGTACTTCAGCAGTCAAGTGGTTGGGTGGGACTAGTGTTGCTTGCCTAGTTCAATAGGCTGATGCCTATGCAGCTGACGGATGTAGTCTTGCTTCTTTTCCCTTGTGAAACTGTGCGATCGGAGTATCCCTAAATTTTTGTGAAGATTCGCCTTTTTGCCGGATGATGGTGGTCGATCTGTTAAGTGTGTTCGCCAAAGTCTAGACACTGAGTCTTGCTTTTTTCCCTTGTGAAACTGTGCGATCGGAGTATCCCTAAATTTTTGTGAAGATTCGCCTTTTTGCCGGATGATGGTGGTCGATCTGTTAAGTGTGTTCGCCAAAGTCTAGACACTGTGCGTAAACGGATCTCCTACATGCTCCCTATTTGTGTGTCTCCGTGTACCACCTCTTCTGTCGACGAGAACAGAGGTTTTGTTTTTCACAGAGGCATTCAGTCTGCTGCAGCCCAGTTGTTGCTGCTGGTCTGTTCCTGAATTTTTTGTTTTTCACGCATTCAGTCTGCTGCAGCCCAGTTGTTGCTGCTGGTCTGTTCCTGAATTTATTAATATGCTTGGTGTAGTCCGAATCACTCACCTGAGTGATTTTAATTGATTTGAAGCTCGGACCACAAACGGCTGTTTCAGTCGTACATCCTCTCTGTTGCTGTCGAATGGGTGCCTCTTTAATCTGCTCACTCCACAATTCCTTCTCGCTACGCTTGATGTCTTTGGATCTCTTCTTAACCAGTGTTGGTATTTTTCCGACTGTAGATAGTTAATCCAGTTCTGGCCAGCTACAGCATAGGACAGCTTTTTCTTATCCCACTATTTAAGCTGAGGGACATTTGTGTGCGTCCACCACCTAGCAGACAGATGAGTCTCCCGTTAACAACAACCTAATGCCTGGGAAAAAACGGCTGACCAAACATGACGATAAACCGGGCGCGTGAAACTGCAGAAGATTGTTTTAGGTTTGAGCGGCTCTTCATCCCTGACCGACAGAGAGGATACCTACCGCCGTAACGTTCTGTTATGCCAATATGCGAACGGTTTGCAGCGAGAAAAAACACACGGTTGCAGCTAGTTTTCCAATGCACTCTCTCCACTTCGCTGAGATTGACGTTGATAACAACTTACATCGTTCTGAGGTAAATCTTGGTTTTGATGCAGCCTCTTGGCTGTAGGTATGCACTGCAGGTTTCATTCATTGGAAATAGCTGTTGGTGGAGCTACGAACTGCACGACTGTCCTTGTAGAATCTATGAGACATTGGCGAAACTTATTGCAGATTACTGTCTCTTTTCACATTGGTCCTCTACAGCACTCCAGTGCATGTTGCTTTACTTCACTTCAATACCTCTATGTTTGGCTTGCTAATGGAACACGTGAAAGAGGCTGATTTGAATGCTGCAAACAACATG